>NW_025955272.1:0-47070 GCF_022376445.1 Fomitopsis serialis | reverse complement strand
GATAGTACTTCACATGGGCTCGGAGGGACCGGCGGAGGATTGGTCTACATAAATTCAAGTACTAGCTAGACTCACTCCGACCACTCTCACACGCAGCTCTGGATAGGCTAAGGCACCCATTGCGATGTGCCGCATCCCGTGACCGTGACTGCATAGTCGCCTCCACCCCTACCGTACGTCTCAGAAACTCGCGTTCCTCCACCGCCACCACAATCCCGTTCCTGAGACATCCGACTGGCCTTCTACTTGCGGTCGCCACACACGTGCATTCTAAAGATCCTCTCCATGCAAATGCGCGCCGCGGCCCACCGCGACACGAGCGCGAACCACGGGACCGCGCTACCAACGAGTTCCGTCAAGCTCTCGCCCTCGCGAGCGTGGCAACCTCGGGCCTGTGCTGTCAAGACAACCCGGGCGGCCGCCGACGCGCTCGTGCACGAGCCGTCGCAGAGGCTGGCTCAATCGTCTCTTGGGCGCATTGCTGAAGAGAGGCCAAGCGGAGAGCTAGTAAAGCTGTCTGAGGGGAGGCTTCAGTCAATGTACTTGCACTGATCGTGCAGTGACTAGACATGGATTAGCACTCACCTGAAAGGGCCCTCGCACCTCTGCGATGGGCCTGGTGCGTTCCTCTACTCTACTATAGTCGCCTCCAGGACCCGGGTGACGCGGATATCCGCGACAACGTCCGTGATAGACCTCGACGCGGGCGAGACACAAGCCCAACTCGAAGAAGCCGGTGATGTCTGCTGCTCCGCTTCGTCCTCGTCCTCATCATCCGCCCTCGAGCCCTCGTCTTCCAACTCCCTCCCTCTTACCTTAGGGGTTCGTTCGCTGCCTGCACTGCTCTCTCGCTCGTCAGTTCACATGACCGTCTCATACATCATCGAATGCATGCATGGCCATCCAATCAAAGGGGGTCTAAAGGTCGAGCGCGTCCTAGATCTGCAGATCCAAGACGATCCGATCGTAATCTGGCGTGTTGGCCCAATTGGGCAAGTGTGCGTAGATGTAGGGAGAGGCTGACCAGGGCTGACCTCCATCCTCGTCGCAGCCGCGATGTCAGCCACATCCCAGTCCATAAAAATGGCGCAGATCCTGGACAACAGCCTCCATCTCTCTCTTCTTCGCCGTCACCGTCCTCCTCAAGACTCTTCCGGGCCAGCTCACGCGGACACCACACCCACACTCGTTACAACCAATACCCTCTCCAAACACCTCCATAATGCGTACCACTGCCTTCGCCATCCTCCTCGCCCTCCTCTCGGGGCCGGTCATGCTCGCCAGCGCTGCCTCCGCGCTGCCTCAAGCTAGCCAAGTCCCGGCTCCCAGCCGCACATTGTCTCGCCGCTCCGACAGTTCGAGCAGAGGAGGCCACTTGTTGAACCCCCTGGACGTCTCCCTGAAGACCATGAAATGGCTCCTGTCGTGCCGATGACGAATGCCCAGCGGCTGAAGCGGGGACTCTCGCCCAACCGGCCCAACTTCTATCGTTCTGGTATGATCATTGTCGGCATTTGTGACACCCTTACTGACCCTCTTGATCAGCTCGAAGCCTCGCCGCGCGCGCGTCCGCAGCTCCGAACCCCAACCCCGGTTGCACCACCAGAACGGGTACGCTCCTCGTCACTGGCACTGGCGTCCCACTGGGAACCGTTGTGTCGCGGGTGCCCAACGAGTTCGGAGAGTACGGCATCACCACGGACGCCGGAGATGCACTGCAGGTGCAGTACGCTGACTGCGGGAACGACTTGCCTGTAGATCTGGTCACCCTGGTGAGACTCGTTTGACCCATCCGAACTATCGCTTCCACTCACCTGGCCGCATCGGCTTCTCAGAACGGTATCGCCGACTTCACTTTCTTCGGCGGTATCACTGGCTTTGCGAACACGGCCCCGAACCTCGATCCCGGCTCGACCAACTACGCCTACCTCGGTGGAGTCACTCCCAGTAAATCTCTTTGTTTCAATTGTTCACGAACCTAAAGTGCTGACCATACGCATTTGCCAGCCGCGCCCCGCTCGCCTCCCGAATCCGCCGCCAACTCCTTCACCTTTGCGACGGGCCGCCAGGAGGACGTCGAGAGCGCCATCTGGCGCGTGAACAGTGCAGACGGCGCGGTGACCGCACAGTGGGTCAACACCGACCGCGGTACGCCCGTGACGAGCGTCGTGTACTACGAGCCGGAGGACTTCTTGTTGCTCTCCGGCGATGCGGCCGCATTCGAGGCGGAATACGGGTCGAGCAGCGTTGTGGCATTTACCTTTGTCCAAGCTTGAGTTCTGGAGCTAGCTGTACTATTTGGGTTCGCATGAAATACGGTTATCAATGTTGATTGAGAAAACCATAGGAGCTGTTCATGAGAAACGGTGGCCCGCGACTAGTAAATTAAGTTATATTACGAAGCAAAAGATGAGCCGGCGTCCGACCCTTAGGCTGGCAAGACCTCAGGCTGCGTGGATGATGCGTTCGTCGTTTGCAGTACGATTGCTCTAAACGAGTTTTGCATACAACTTGGGAGCCACTGAACGTCATCGTCATGGATGTTCGTGGTACCCACGCAGGAGCCTGAGAACAGAGTAGAACGCGACTGAGAACACGACCATGGCCAGTGAGACGCGTCCAACTTGGACGCGTCTGTGGCGTGGTAACGACACGTGTTGGCATTCTGCCTCCGACAGTGTCTGTGCCAAGTTGCCAACAACTTTGCCGCTGCGCAAGCCTGCACAACCACAACTATTTTACTTCCTCGCGACTGGTGGCAACTGGTGGAGATTGTTCCCAATGCAAATCACTTTGTGTCGAATGCGTCCAACTCCCCCTTGGACGCCTACTAGACCCACGCGTAGTTGCCCTCCGAAGTGGGCGCAAACGGTATGCGGCCTTAACTCGAGGAGGTTTGTTCGTACAGTCTGAAGCCGAGCTTTAGCTTTATCAGCGACGTGGTGCGTACTAAGCAATATTATCATTGACAGAGTGGAAGCTGAGCGCTGAGCGCTGAGGAGTCACCATAGTAGTCACGCTGGCCAGAAACGGGTGTTTTCGTGCTAGCTGATCATGACGTGGTAGAACGACTGAATGTTGACTAAGACGCGAAAGCAACGCCGCTTTAATTCTGTCAGTCTGAGAAAGTGATTTTCGCAGTTCTCAGGGTATTGCTGCTGTCCACATTGGCCGCTCATGCCAAGCCCATGGTGGTATGTCCCTAAACTTTCCCCATTTTTATTTCATCGCTGAGATCCAACTCCGAGATTTCATTGGCTGGTTATTGCACCCGACTGCGCGCCCTGGCGGGATCTTGGCGGGAGCTACCATGGCGCATCAGCGTATCTTTCTTTTTCAGGCAAGTGCATTTAGCGCTCGCTTTGGATGCCCCCCTCCGTATGTCCATCGACGGGACGCTTGCAGTGGGACGCAGCACGGGGCAGGTCCTCTGGGGAAGAAAAACCATGCTAGTGCGTCGCTGCGAGAAAACGAAACCAAGGCCCATTTGCAGCGCTACTTGTTCGACCTGAACTTGAAGGCACGCCGCGCTTAATTAAATGCGGGCCCCAGGCACCCATCCCCGGATCCACTGCCTGATAGACGGTCTCGACGCAACATGTACCTCGGACGCTGTTTTCCGCTTTAAATGTGCCCGTGCGCGTCGGGGTCGCGCTGGGGCCTTCTTTTCCTCTTTGTCTGCCCAGGCTTCACCGTGCAAGCCATCCTCTCGCTCAAGACTCGAATTCGTCACTCTTTATAGCCTATACGCTTCTGAAAATATGCGCTCCGTCTTCCTCGCGCTCCTCGTGGCGTTCTTCGCTACCGGCGTGGCCGCACATGTTGCGCGCTCCAACTCGTTGCGCGACGAGAAGCTCACGTTCAATCCGACGAACGTCCATGTCAAGCGTCTGGCACATACGCCTCGCACACTGACTAACGCCCAGCGTCTTGCGCGTGGTCTCAATCCCGCGCGCCCTCAGCTCCGCTCCAGTGCGTTTCTGAATGTCGCATATGTTCATGCCCTGACAGTCCGGGTATTTGTGCAGGTCGGCGCCTGGCGGGCCGTGGTGGACCTTCGTTGACACCTACCACTACCAGTACTAGCACCGACACCCCTACCGGCACGGACACCACTACCAGCACGGATACCCCTACCAGCACGGACACCCCTACCAGCACGGACACCGCCACCAGCACCGACACTCCCACTACTACCAGTACCGATACCACGACCAGCACTGATACCGCCACGAGCACCAGTCCCACTCCGACGCCGACGTGCACGGCTCACACCGGTGTACTCGAGCTGACCGGTGGGTCGTACAACGGTTACGTGTCTTCCGAGACGAACAGCTTCGGCGAGTACTCGGTGACGACCGACGCATCGGAGGCCCTCCAGGTGCAGTACCAGGAGTGCGACGGTGCCGTTAGTTACGGCCCGATAAACTTCAAGACTCTTGTGCGTTTCCATATAATCTCACGTAGTCTGTTGATGAGCATCTGACGCACGTCTCCCTGCTCCAGAACGGCCTCTCGACCTACCCGTACCTTGGTGGCATCGTCGGGTTCTCAAGCTCCTCGGACAACTTGGCTTCCAACTCGCCGAATTACGTGTACCTCGGTGGTACCCAGGAGTGTGAGTGATCTCTGCTCTGGATTTGCCCCGATACCTCGCTGACGATGCATCGGAAAATACAGCGGCTGCGGGCGCGCCCCCGCAGAGAGGCGCTAACTCGTTCTCAGCTGCGTCGGGCACGGCTAAGGACTATGAAAGTGCGATCTGGTCGGTCGACCCGACCACGGGCGCGTTCACCGCGCATTGGGTGAACACTGACGGCAGTACGTCTTGGTCTTCGCGCTGGGTCCGCGACGCGTGGCTGACATGTCTGGGTTAATAGCCTCCTCTGCGCCCACGATAATGGTCGTCCAAGACGCGATCGTCCTGACCGACGACACGTTCCGTTTCATTCAAACGTACGGCGACGCAGTGATCGTGGTACGTGTCTCAATGTCGCTGGCAGCTTTCTAATGGATGTCTGACTTGACCCCTTTAAACAGAGCCTCACTTTCGCCGAGTCATCGAGCGCTGCCGTGCCTCCACAAGCCACGTCGTCGGCGTGAGGGCTGTTCGCAGTCTCTCATCGGACCGTTATCAGTTTGTAGACCGCAAGTTGCGGTCACTGACATGTCACCATCTCGTTGCCTTTGACATCAGACTTAGCATGTTCCTCGGACCATTGATCTATCTCATGAGTAGTACTTAATGTGAAAGCCTCATGTGCCACCCGTGTTGTACATTTGAACGTCGGCAGTCGTTCATGAGTCGTCGGTCAATAACCATGCATCACGGTGTCGTGGTTTCCTAACGTTCTCACTTCGACTTGAGCAACAACCTGAAGTCTGCAGGCTCTGCATATCGTCGTGACGCTCGCCGGTGACATAAACTGGCCAGTGGATAGGTCGTTGGATCGTTTGACATGTATATATTGCTGGACGGCGCATTGTCCGCGTTGTTCTCGTTCGTAAGAGTAGCAAAGACTCACGTGCCCAGTACAAGCACTGATAGGACTACCATGATCTGTTCAATTTTGGGAAAAGCACAATACACAGGAGGCGAGACGTCGCATAAAACCAAGACACTCGGGTCACAAGACCTATTCATTCTTGTTCTTCAGGCTGATCGTCGTCGTCTTCAGAAGCTGTCCCGCCAGCATCAGCCTCACCCTCGTCTAAGTCTACCCCCGTATCGACGGTTCCCGGCGCAGGGAACCACCCGTACCGCTTCATGTCGACACGCAGGTCGCCCACGCGCCCGACGCTGACCTCGATGCCCTCAGCCTCGAGCTCCTGGCGCTGCACGTCCGCGCCGCTCGTGCCGGGCCCGCGCGAGGAGATCACGCCGGAAGACGAGATGACGCGGTACCAGGGGATGGGGGGCTGTACGTCGGGCGAGACGAACTTCAGGGCTGGCAGACCGAATTCAGCGCGGTGCGGATCATGGTGTGTTCGGGAAGGTGGGGGCGGTGATAACTTAGAAGCGTACCTTGTCCGACATGTCGTGAGTGGCGGGGCATGCCGATGAGCTTCGCGACGTGTCCTGGAAGGTAGAATGAGCGGTGCCGTATCAGAGAGCTAATTTGGCTTTGCTTACCGTAGGATGTTACGTGCTGTGGAGGTATCTGTCGAACGACGTGATACACCTGAAGGACCACTACTCGTCAGCCTGAGCCGGTGCGAGACTCAAACTCAGATCCAGTAATATGTACCGCTGCGTGAAATTGTGCGCTGTCCATGACGACGAAGGGCTGTCTCACTGTCTCAGAGCTGTATCCAGTTGGTGGGATTGTGACTGCTCAAGTCTGGGAATACATCGGTCAGTAAATCAATAGAAGCTGAAGCTGCTGAACGTGAGCGTTTGAAAGCGATTGAACGCTCGAAGTCGACTCGGTCCCGAGTGATCCATCCCACGACATTGATCCGTGCCGATCTCATCGCGCGCACTACAGCCGGCCCGCCACGTCCGTCACGGTCTTGCTCCGCTCACCTCTTCATGAAGGCGGAGCATATCCCCCGCAGGTATCAATCATTTTATGTACCGTTAAGTTCTTGTTCAATGACGTTCATAGGGGCGAGCAACAAATAGCAGTGAGTGTCGCGAATCACACAGATTTTTGAGCCTACATATCGCGTGTATGTGACCAGTCCTGGCTTCTTCGTTCAGGCTGGTGTATAGTGCATACATAGTATGGTGAGTGTAGCCCTTCTAATGTGTACAACTCACGCGCATGTACCCGTTGAGCACAGCCTCACATGAGCCATAATTTGTCACCGGCCATGGGGAGGGTAGCCACAGCTGACATGCCTCGATACATAGTGTAGAAAGAGAACACATCGCACCACAGTACAAGGGTCTATGGAGTACGGGGGCTGTCATGTAAATAGAGAGCGCTGTCACGCGTGGCGAGCCCTACGGCGCGCGATCGTGACTAAATGGAATCCCCTCCTCCTCCTCCTCCTCCTCCTCCTCCTCTGGTAACCCGCACGGCGTCTGCAGACGACATCCGGACAAATATGAAGCCGTTCTTTACCCACATACAGAGATCACCGTCGCAAGCCACGCCGTTGACTTCGTCCTTATCGCATGCCGCGGGCAGAGCGGTCCCAGACTCGCAGTGCCTTACCCAACCGCGTTTGTTGACGTATATGAAGTACCTGACGATCTTCATACATCATGTCATTTGCGTCTATCCTGTGACAACTTAGGAAGAGATCGTTCTCAAGTTTCACGCGGGCGGTTCGTGCTCCAAACGTGTAAGTCACATTACTCGGGCAGCATGATCTCCTATGGACTAATTTGGTAACCCTGTTCTTTCTTCGCTTAAGCTACCGGCATCGTGCTATCAACCTCTTCGAATGCGGTGACAGCGAGGTTATGAAGTGTGTGCGTCTCATTGTTCTTCATTAGTTGGTACTTCGACGACTCACTTCCTTCCAGGCACGGCTTTGCGTGTCCATCTACCGGCGCCCGCGACATGATACGATACGCGTGTTCGTAAGTCAATCGTAAGTCACTAAGTCTACCCACGGGACCTCCGCGTAACCCCACAAATTCGCCAGAATGCTATATGCGTTAGATCGCTCCTCGAATCCTGTGAGACGTGACCGTCCCGAGCGGCCGTACCATCGTCTCATTGCTGTTTGACGGGTATCCGCACTTTCGCACATGACCATGTTACCGCGTCAACGCGACCTCACGCATGTCGTCCCGAGCTTCGCTCATATATAAAGCAAGCATAGCAGCCGGAGAACCTCCGCTAAGCTCACGGTCCGTTCCTCGACATCGCTGCGGCTCTGAAGACTTCTCTGTTGCAAACACTCGTCGGACGTCGAGTAGCAACATGACAATTCTACCGACGAAGCTGGGCGTGAACGGCCTGCGCGGGACCGCGCTCGTCGCGATGCTCACCTCGGTCTGCTCGACCGGCTTCTGCCTCTTCGGCTATGACCAGGGCGTCATGTCCGGCGTTGTCGTCTCCAAGTACTGGCTCGACCAGATGGGCAACCCCAGCACGATCATGGTCAGCACGATCACCGCGCTCTACGACATTGGCGCGATCGTCGGCGCGATTGCGGCGGCGTTCACGACCGAGCCGCTCGGGCGGAAGAGGACGCTCATCATCGGCGCGACGATATTGCTCGCTGGGACCATCCTGATGGGTAGCTGCGTCGAAAGGATCCAGATGATAGTCGCCAGGATTCTGACCGGGATAGGTGAGCGTCGTGCGACTGTGCCTTCCCCGCTCGCCAAGACTTACCCACCGCCACGAAGGCGTCGGATACATTACTTCCGGTGCGTCCCACCGTCCCACTAATGTCGGCGAAACCTCGCTCACGTATCTGGCTTCTGTGCTTGCAGTGACGCCCGTGTACCAGAGCGAAGTGACGCTGCCGGAGCATCGCGGGTGGCAGCTATGCTGCCAGATGTCTTCGATGCTTTTCGGGCTGATGATCGCGTACTGGATCAACTACGCGTTCTTCTTCTACGACGGACAAGTGCAGTGGCGCTTCCCGCTGCTGTTCCAATGCGTCTTCGCGATATATGTTATTTTCGTGACGATGTTCATGCCCGAGACACCTCGATGGCTGATGCGGCATGAGGCTAGCCCCGCGAGAGGTATTGAGGTGAGTCGCACTCGCTCGGTGGGAAGAAGCCTAGTGATCGAAGGAGACATAGGTCCTGGCGAGGCTGAGGAATTTACCCACCGACCACGAGATCGTGGTTAAGGAGGCACAGGAGATTTTAGATGCGCTCGAGCTGGAGAGCAAGGAGGAGGGTACTTGGGGCGACCTGTTCAAGAGCGGCGGCATCTCCGCGAACAGGCGGTTCTACCTCGCTCTCGGGATTCAGTTCATGCAGCAGCTGACGGGTATGTGTCCCACCGGCACGGAGGTCTGTCCTACCTGCTCACTTGCTGATGCCATGCAGGTATCAATATCGTGACGTACTACGCCCCAACGCTCTTCGAGTCCAGTCTGGGTATGTCGCAGCAAATGGCGCTCTTCCTCGGGTGCTGGCTGCAAGTGTGGTACATCATCGCGTCTTTCGTTACGGTGGGTCTCGCCTTGGCACCTGTCCGGCCATATGTCTCATCTCATCCGCATCCGCGGTGACAGTGGTACACGATCGACCGCGTCGGACGCCGCAAGCTGTGGCTCATCTTCGCTGTAGGCCAGGCGGTCGTGCTCGTCCTTGAGGCCATCTGTGTCGCAGTCGACACCCCAAGTGCGAGCATCGCGGCAGTGTTCTTCGTGTTCTTGTACGAGGGATTCTTCACCTGGGGTACGTTTGTCCATGACCGGCAGCGATACTCAATTCTGAGCATGCGACCGTACAGGATGGATGGGGACCGTGTGGGTCTACCCCGCTGAGATCCTGCCTCTCAAGATCCGCGCAAAGGGTGCTGCACTCGCCGCTGCAGCCGACTTCCTCGGCAACTTCCTGGTACGCAGTCATGACGGATAGCTCTCCCGCGAGACGTGGACTGAACGGCCTTTCCCGGACAGGTCGTCGAGATAACCCCGCCTGCGCTGGACAACATCAAGTGGCGAACGTACATCATCTTCGCGGTATTCAACCTCGTCATCGCCGCGATCGTCTGGGCGTGCTACCCCGAGACGTCCGGCATCCCGCTCGAGTCGATCGACGATATGTTCCGCGCTGAGCGGAGCGAGACGTCGAGCGAGGTCGAAGCCGTTAAGGGAAGCTGGACGAGCGCCATCCAGTGGAGTGCTGTGCCGAGAGCAGATGCCGCTGTGCAGCGGGCCAGGGCAGAGAGGCGCACTAGGGCAATTGGCTGCGGTGCAGTGGAGGAAGCCGCTATTCCCAGTAGCAGCGCATCTGATACGGATGAAAAGGCGGCGGAAGTGACTGTGGAGGATAGGGAGAAAGTGGCTGAGCACAGAGTAGAGAACGTCATGGCATGAACACGTAGCTCATCGGATTATGAACGTTCTAGTTAACGTTGTGTCTAGGAGTTGTACAATAGATGCTTGTATCATCGGTAAATGAAGGAGGGCTGCTTATACCCATTCTCAGAATCATTGACCAGCGAGTTTTTGTCGTCGACGAATGAGGGTTATCGTACACCATTCCACCATTATATACACAGCCCATCGCTACAACGACGGTATCTGGAGGGGGACAACCCAGCCTCCTACCTGCGACCTCGTTTGTACTCTCCTCTATGTTCACCGTGCTCACCTCGATAATCTCCCCTCGCCTGAGAGTGTATAGCCCTTGTACCCCGGCCGCGACCACGCCAACCCCTTCCACGACTCTCATCAGGCTGGGCACGAGTACTATCTCCCGAGCTGGCGGTACGATCGCGTTTGCCGTTTTCATTCATCCGTGCACTAGGGCCTTCATCGTTGCGCCCGACGGCGGTTCTTTGAACGAAAGGCACGTGAGGAAAGTCGTAGTCCACACCATCAGTGAGGACAACCGTCTCCCGTGTTTGGTGGGCTAGTTCATGACGAGCAAATCGGGATGCCTCGGGCCGCGGAGGAAGCTCCCTGCTGTTCGGGTCAAAGGGCCGACCACCGTGACCAGATCCAGGTTCAGTATGGCCTTCATATCGTCGATCCGTTTGTCTCCCTGTGTGAGAGCCTCCTCCCCGGTCGAATCGTCCTTCGTGTCGTTCTCTGGGCGGCTCACGGTGTGACACGTCCCGCTCTACTCGTTGCTCGTCCTGTTCATCCTCGGGAGAGCGCGGCAACCTGTTGGGCGGGAGGGTAATCCTGTAATAGTCGTACGCCGCAGTCACATAGGTGGGAGGACGCGTGTTGGGGGGCCTCCAAGTTGCGTGTGCCTGTCTTTCGATCTCACGCATGCACGCGAGTTGGAACCTCTCCCATGGCGTACGAACCGGAGCGGGAGGTGCAGGGAAGCTGTAGCAGCATCAGAACACACCCGTTTAACAAAGAATATATATCGATACTGACCGAGCACCTATGTGATTGAGAACGAGGCGCTCTGCACCGATCTTCCGTGCGAACTCGCCCGCCATGGCGGGAGTGCTATGTCCCCTGTCAAGCGTCTTGGCATTCACACTCTCGGCCTGCAAAATGGGTGCATGATCAGAATTAGTGTCTGTCTCATAGAGGAGGCATCTCACGGTTCTGTTGCGACCGGTCTTTCCCTGCGGATCCACCGACGGCGGTATGTACGCATCAGTAGCCTCGTGGATGAGTAAGGATACAGGTGTCCGTGCAATAAGCTTCTGCACGTCAGGCACCACAGTCGCATTTTCAATACCGGCCAACGCGTCACCGGGCGGTACGTCCATATCGACGTCCATGTCGACCTCGATCGGTCGCATCGCACTGCCACTGGCCACAGCAGCGGCGTTGTCAGGGGAAGGCGGGTCAATAAGTGGCACGAGCGAATCGGCATTGAACGTGTCGCCGAGAATGACGAGCTTGCGCGGGACGGGGATCGGCATCTGCAGGGCAGGAGGCCTAGGCAGGTGAGGGACCTCACGGATCACGTAGCCAATGCAAGGATCGCGGTGGTCGATTGGGCCCGCATCGACGATCACTCTTCCGGCGCCCTTCTGGTCGGACGACGAGTCCACCCAGCCCGAGCTGGAGCCTACGTGTTTGACGACTATTCCTCGCCAGTAGCCGTGCGAGTCGCACCGGATGTCCTGGCCGGGTGCTTCGTTCTCCGCTAACTGTTCCTCTTCGCTCGCACCGGGGTCGGACTGCTGAGCGATGTCGCCAGGGCAGGAGGCTGCTTGATCAGCGGTGAGAAGCTCGTGCACGGCGTAACGTTCCTGGGAGTTTGTGTGCGTGAGGAGCATCTGCAGCCGCAGGAACCGTCGCAACCCGCGAGGGCCGAAGATCTCGATGCGGGGCGGGTCTGTTCGGACTTCGGGGACATGTCGAGATTCCTCGGCGATGCGTGGAGGCACTGGGTCTTGGGTAGATAGCGAAGCTACCAGTGGCTCCTCCTTGATGGACGACACGAGAGTGGATGATGGCTCCGCCGCACGAGGTGAACGAGAGTGTGCCCTGACTTTGGGGATACCGAGCGTGTTACGGAGCAGCGTGAGGATTCCTGCTGTGTGGTCGGCTTTGGATGACAAAGGACGTTAGCAAATGTCCATTGGGTACCTGGTAATGAGTCCATCAACGTGCGAGTGTCGCGCAGACGCGAGGAAAGGCTGATCTCGTCGATCATCGTGGGTGAGGACAGGGCCAATCTAGCAAAACGGAGAAACTTTGCTGGGACCATCTGACGGCCGACTGCGTTGGAATGTCTCGCTGCATGCTGTCTAGAGGCTTACATCACGAAAGAATAGCGGGCCAAACATGGGTATAGGATGATGACATGAGTTGCGTGTCAACTTCTGAAAGCTCCTCAAGGGCAAACATGCCTCTCCGTGTAATGCACAACCCGAGAGACAGTAAATGAACCACGAGCCTCCATCGCCGAAGTAAACGCGTGCGATGAAGAGGGGCGCCACAGGAGGTAGTTCGCTGCAATGCCGAGAGCGAGATTTCAAGAACGCTTCAAACCAGAAAAGACCAGGCCCGTCAAAGAAACGGACTGTGTGCATAGTGTCCAGACATGTGGTTTGAAACACAAGGAACTGGAACTTGAAAGCGGTCTTCCGAGACAGTCTTGACCAGTAGTGCGACCACTGGTCGAACATTGCACAAGACGACACGTCGCGCAGCAAGGAGAACTCACCATGCATGTGTGTGATGAACACTTTCGTCAATGTGCTGAGCCTGATACGTTCTCCGCCGCGGAAGGGCTGTTGCAACACTTGCCTGACGGTACCCTCCGCGCAATCCACCACTAGCGAATGATTTGCTTAACCACCCGTCCTGGAATGCTCAGAGTAGAGTCTTTGTATCATTACGCACTCCATAATGACTGGTTCCCGAGCGCATCCACGACGAGACTTGAACAATTGCGCGTTTCGGTCGGTCCGCCGCCGCTGGCTGTTCCGAGGAAAGTCACGGTGATGTCGTGCGACATCGTCTTTGGTCTGGGTACAGAATCCTGGTGCGAATACATCCTGAGAGAAAGCCAAAGAGGATTTCGCGAGACTGCGCGAGATCTATATGATGAACAGAGTCGGAGGGCGGGAGACATGGAGGAACAAGCACTCCCTTTCCGGTAAGTACTTAGTTATGATACATACAACGGTTTCCCAAACAGGCAAGTTCATATGCGTTTAGTTAACTGCTACTGCGGCCAGTGGACTTCAAGATAAGTAAGTTAGGGGCGATAAGTACTAGGGATCCCAGAATATATCTGCGAGTCGAACGCAATCGTAACAAGGAGACTAGTTGCGGCAAGATATCGTGTCGAGTATACACGTCAACAGATCGATGTTGTAAGTTATCCAAACGGTAACTAGGTGCGCGCCGAGTTATATAATTCCCAGTCCAATTCTACGCTCTGACCGAGCGGACGAGAATTGGGCGACTCGGACTCGCTGTCAATGGTGCATGCGGTGGAAAGCTCGATGTCACTATCGTCCCGTATGCCTTCGGGGTTGTCCATGCGATCGTCGACATTGTCACGTATTTCTTGGTCATCCGAAGGCTCCGCCGCTTCAAGTTCATGTAGCATAGCGCTGAACTGCTTGAGCACATCCCTGAAGGTCGAGCGAGACGACTGGGACTCAGAGGTGCTTAATCCTTGGGGCGGCTGGGTCTCGCGCAGATGAAACAGCAGACGTGACAGCAAAATGATTGTGACCCTTCAGACATGCGGATGGTGATCAGCACTGACAGACATCACATGCGCAAAAGTAATACGACCTACACATCTTCGAGGATGATGAAGTTCGTGCCCAGGAAGCCGCTCTGGAAGAAGTTAGCTGGACTCTGTTGTGCAAAGGTCTACCATTTACACACCGATTTGACAAGAAAGATTCCGATGACTAAGTTGAACACGAACAGAGCCCTGCAGTGATAGAGAGGCTTAGTTTTACATCAGTATCACTAGATGGTGAAAGGTTCGTACCCGAATTGCAGCGCACCTTGAAGAACCATGAGACTGGTGAACGCACAGTACGTAACAACAATGACCACTTACCATCCCTCAGAAGCAAACTTGATAACCGTGGTCTGACTATGAAATGATCCTCTTGTCGCAACCCATTATTTCCACGAGCAGAGCGCCATGTCGCCAGAAACACTAGAGCGTCGGCTACAACGATGCTCGATCGCGTAAGGATTTCCGCTGTTGACAATCAGTCTTCTCATCGCTCCTGAGGCTCGGTTCACTCACACCTGCATGACGTTACTCGGCCTTGGACACGAGCATGATGCAAAGTTTCATATAAAAAGCTCACCAGCGTCCGGTAGCGACAGACCAAGCGACCGCGAGGGTACAGCCGTTGAAAGGCGGGAAAACGGTCATTCTCCAGCGAGCAGCGCAATACTAGGCATATCATCAGTAGCTGTCAACGTATATCTCCGATGTCATACTATGTTGGTAGCCACGGGCGTAAGTCCAAGTAACATCACTACGATTGGCAATTTCCAGCTTCTCCCGTTGATTGTATATACACGGAGACTTGCAATCGCTGTGAATGTAAGACATTTCAGCTCAAAGGAGCCCGAAGGTTCAGTCTTGAAACACACCTCCGAATACTGCATACATGAGACAGATGGTGACCATCTGTAGTATTGAAAAAGCCAAGTAGCTGCAGGCACAGCCGTCTCGGAACAAGTCTCAGGCTACCTATCAGGTTGTGTACATACCTCTGTGAACGGATAGAACGCGCAAAAGGTCGTTAGTTCATCCGACCTGCCTGGGCATGCCAGTCATTGGCTCACCTGACAGTTTGGAATGTCCTGCAATGGGTTCAGGAGGAGGTATAGCATTGCACAAGAATGCATCATGACGTAGAGGGCCGGTACAATGATCCTGGTATTTCGGCGTCGCCATATACAGTCAACCTCTTGTCCGATGCTGATGATCCTATCGTACAAGTAAAGAGCTGAGGACATCTGATCAGTAGAAGTAGCTCTACAGAAGGACTGTTCCTTACCAGCAGTCGCATAGAAGACATAATTGACGAGCATGCTGTTATGAAGCCAGCAATGATCAGAAATAGCTCCCATGTGCGCGAGATTGACTAACTCATACGACGCGTTTGCTGCGACATTGGCTGACGACATTTCTGTGTAGTTTCCGCGCAGGTAGACGAATTGCCCAAGAGTGTTGCTTGATACATAACCCCGACCAAGGCTTTTATGCCGTCCTGGATGGCGCCGAGTCCACTGGCCTTATCTTCCTTCACAGGCTGTGGCCTCGACAGCACTGGTTGCAAGGCTGCAGCGCACCGTCAGAATCTGACTCCAAGCCAACACAATGCGAACCTTCTCACATAGTTGTGGCTCTGATTGAAAGAAAGGTCCACAAGAAGTAAACCACCAATCGTTTGAGACGCGTGGTTGAACAGTGTGCGGAGCCATTCAACCGAGTTAAGCCGCCCCAGGTTAGGAATCTGCTGCCACGGCGCAGAGCTTGGTATCTTAAAGCAAGGAACATCACCTCAGAATGATCCGCGGAGGCTTTTCGATAGGAAGTGCACCTGTTCCCAGCGAAGCACTCAAGTGATGTACTGAAAAATGGAGTGATACTTCCGTCCGACAGGCCAAAAGATACCATCCGCTGGTTCGCCAATCCAGGGTCTTCGTCTACTACAGCAGAAAACTGATACGTGATTCAGTGGCCAATATATTGAGATAACGGCAGCGCCGCTACATAGTGCATACCAGATGAAGAGTATCGACCACGAATCGATAGCACCAAGTGATCGTGTGGCCTACGCCAGATGGAATCCGTCGTGGAGACATCGTGACGCTGAACAGTTTAGATAGCGAGTGAAACATCCACAGACGGCGTTAGCCCGACAACGCACGTGTAAACCCCACGGACAGACCTTCACTGGCGTCGCTTTCGTCACGGTGTTTTGCATGTCCAGCATGTGAATGACGAGGCTACTTTTCAACACCACCCATAACCAGGCAGGCGCAGATCATGAACTCATATGACCATGGCTATGCACCGGTGTCCTGCAGTCACTAATGTTAGCGACTCACCTGAAACCTTCATCGCCAGATATTGATCGGCGACTCGACAGGCTTTGGCAGAGGCTCTGCGGTCTGTGGACCGTACACACGGGGTTGATCATAAGCCGTGTCTGTATGCTAAACGATTGATCAATACAGGGTCGCCACAGAATCCGCGAGACACATCAAGACTGCCGAAGCTTATAGGATAGAAGCACTACTGTTGCCCCCTTTGTAGATCAGCAGCGCTGAGCCGTATGGTTCAGACTGTTACCACCGAAACTACTACGCATGGAGCAGCCCATCCAACATCGCGGAGGCCGCATGGCCAGAGAAACAATCCGAATCCGATGAGCATCCACACATGCTTAAGCGCTCTCGGCTTTGACAGATTTGAAGTCGAGGAATGGAAGATGAAGAGACAGATTCGACTCCCAAGATGTCTTGGACCGCCACAGCTCGCCCTTAACTGGCAGCGCAGGTGCCGCTACATGTCCCTGGAAGGCTCATCTGTGAGCATGGACCTCTGTCCAGGCCGCAGAGAAAGCTTGATATATCTGACAGCAACTATATGATGCGTCACTTCAGGTCGATTATTATATCATGCCAAAGGTTCGCGGGAGCGTAGACTACTAGCAAATCCCCGGATGACACCGTAGGCAGACCCTGAACACGACCTTGTTGAGGGCGGACGTGTAGCAGTCGGAGGCGTTTACGTCGTACCCCCAACATTAACGCCAGGTAATGGAATGCGGCTCACCTGCCAGGCGTCTTCTACATATGGCCCAGTATCAATTGGTGCGAGATACGGCGTCAGCGACAAACGTTGAGTTACGTGAAGCTGGCCCTGTAGAAGGCATTGATTCCTGTCACTGTGTCAGTAATCATGACCGCGGATGGCCGAAGAAGCAATTTAAAGACCACTCATCGCACCGTCATCATGGGGGGCGAGGCGCTGGATAGTAAGATGGCTTACTCACGACAGCGAAGGCACGCTGACAGCGACGACCTTGGGGTGCGTAGCCATGTCTTCTCGCTTTCCCATCATCCAGGACATGCGGTTGGGAGCAAAGCTGAGTTAGCAGAAGATCTGCCGCCAAGGGTCTGGGATTCGCAGAGGCATCGTGTGTTTCAAGTACTGATGCGTACTGAGAGCGACGAGCTAAAGGCGCGGAGACAAATATTCATCACGTTGGGTCCGACGGCAACGCCGAGGGCCATCCGACGATCCACTGCTCGTCCTCCGGCCTAACACCTACACCAAAGACATCCCTCAGGATCTCCACCCTGTCACTTTCCGTCACGAACCTCTTCTCCTCCACGACTTCGCGTCCGATCCTCTTCGTCGCCCTCGCGCCCTCGAGGTTCCACTTACCAACGAACGGCCCTGGACCAACATCTCCCAGGTCTAGACCCTCAGCAGAGTTGATTGATGTCGGTAAGGCGTGTTTGTCGCGTAGCCGCAGCTCTTCCTCGTCTTCTGCGGACTGCAGTACCACGAGAAAGCGCCGTGTGCAGATGATGGTGGTAAGAAAGAACGAGCCTGGCATGCGGCTTACCGCAAAGCTCGCCGCGTCGATGTCCGCCTGGAAGAACTCCGCCTCCGCGAAGGAGTACAGCGTGGTCCACTCCGACTTCTCCGCCGACGAAGAGGTGTCGGAGGTGTTCGACGGATGAGCGGACGCATGCGAGACCTGGAGGTGCCAATCATGGACAGGGGCGCGACCCGAGCCTCCGTGCGTCTCTACCCTATGAGTTTCAGCGTAGGCAGTCGGACTAGTCGGTGATCGCGACGCACCAAGGCTGCTGTCGGGCAATGCGCCACGAACGAGACGATGCCGCTCAGGCGGGTACGTGCCCCATATCCAACCGCCAGTGGCTGTGCTTTCCCCGTCCGGGTCGTTATGATCTCCATCCTCTGGTGTGCGTTGCTTCAGACCTGAGCTGCCGTCCGCGAGTAGGATTGGACGCACGGGTCCTGTCCCTCCGAAGCCTACGTCGACCATGTAGGTCATGTTGCCGTGAGGACCTGACGCGTCGTGCGGCTGGACGAGAAGGACGAGGTGGTGCGGTGCAGAGTACACGAGCGTCGCGGAGTGCGGAGATGGAGGGGAAGGAGGAAGAAGGACACGCCCTGCGGCTGCGTACGCGCTGCACCATGGATCACAGACGTTATAGATATGAATAAGACAGGGCTTCGGTGTGGTAGAACGTGTACAAGTCGACTGAACGCGTAACTTACCGGTAGCCTAGTCCTCGCAACATGCCAAGCAGCAGCCCGTTCTGCCCAAAACAGTAGCTGCCATGTTTGCTGACGACCATGCTTTCGTACATCTCTTGAGGCGTCACCGGCATGTGGTGCTCCCGTGTACTAGGTCGCCAGGAGTCGGGTCAACCACTGCCAAAATCACAAGGAGGGCACTGATCGCCAGAGCCATAACCATACCGTGAGTGACGCGTTCGACACTCACTAGTGCAGCGCGGAGATGTCCTGCGGGAATGCTAGTAGGTGCAAGTACATCAGTCTGCGAAGATTTGCGGCGTTTGGCTCGAAGTGGGAGCTGCGGTGCCCTGCCGCCGATCCGGGCGACCAGCCAATTTTGTCGAGGTACGCATTCACTTGCGCAGGGGAGTAGGGCGATACTACGCGGCGAGCGAAGGTTGCATCGCGGAGAATCCCAGGTTGCTGAGGCTCATCTCCATCTTCAGAGGCAGGAAGGGAGATTGTCGTCGAACGCGAGGAGGACATGATGGGAGGAGGAAAGTAGTCCGCGGGCGCTTACTGACGTACTCCTCCCCGGTAAGCCTCACTCCGCCTCCTCGACCACCATCTTAACCAATGCACCGCAATTTTTTATACATCCAGGAGAGCTAGACCATACGTGTTGCATGTGTGGTGGTTATGCCAGAATAGGAGACATTCTTCCTTGGGAATCAAAACTGAACTGGCCGCAGCCCTCTCTCGACCTCGACGGGAGGCTCGAGTCGCTCGCCGGATGATGTGGCCCTCCGGCCAGTGTCCTATGGGCGCTACACAAGGTACACAGTGAGTTTCTATCTGTTAATACAACACTCGTTGTCTAATGAAATCACCGCCCTCCATTGAAACAGGTATGTACCTCCCGGAGGTGGCTGCCAGTGAGCGCTGTCAGTGGCTGCCACTCAGATCCCAGGACATGCTCGGAACAACGCCTATCATGAATTCTAGAGTGTCTGATACCCTGAGATGGCATGTGCGTAATGCTCTGATTTCGTAATTTTATGCTCGTAAAGTTGACAGTGTGTCCACTCCGACAGTATACATACAGACCATGTGCCTGGAAGTTGTGATCCGTCGATCGTCTCAAGCTTCTAAGCGCAAGTCGGTGAATATACAGAGGTGTATCTTCCTTCTACTTTCCAATTATATTGCTAACAGCGCTGTTATTCTACACCCTGGAAGGCCACAGAGTACCCCGACTATCGTCGACTAGACGCGCTATCGACTATGACAGAGCTCGCCACTATCAAGATTTCTTCCATTCCATTAAGGAATCTGGCCTCGTCCGCTGCCATGCAATATGGGCGCGAAGTGATAATGAATCCGATACTGCCCGTGCTAGCCATGCTGTGTTTTGCAGATTTACACGCAGATGCGGGCCTATACTTATAAATTGATTATTCGAGCGGCAGTGGTTGTCCTGCAGCACTACCCTGCAGAACGTTCTACGGCTGTTGAAAGTGTTCATCAACAAGACCCATGACGACTTCTTCCTTGACCGAGCTATTGCATCGGTAAGCGTGCATTTGTATCGCTCCAGGTCATCTTCGGCGACACTGATACACTGTTCAGTATCGCCTACAACCGTCTGCTCATCGCTAGTGCAGGTGAGTTATCGGAGCTTGAGCCTTTGCCGTCACGTCCCGCTGAACGCATAATGTACAGCTGTCTATGCCTACGATCGGATGCTAACCGCCATGACGGAGGTCAAACTGATATGGCGCCGCAAAAGAATCGGTCTCGTCATACCGGTCCTCTTCGTATCTATGCATCTGTCCACGACCTTGCTCCTGTCGATCAATATCAGTCTGATACTTCCGCCCTCGTCTTGTGAAGTAAGTGACAACACTCGTTCTTTGAGCAGCGCGCATGGACTGATACTATCCCAGATGTCTGTATTATACCAATTCAGTCGTCTATAGCGACTGACAACATCTTTCCTAGCTACTACATCCTCTACATTTCCGGAGCGATCAACGTATGTTTCTTGTATCTCGTCTGGGGAGGTGAGCGCAATCGAATCCTCGTCGAATATGAACTAAGTCGTCTCGAGCTGCCTCCGCCTTGCGCATATTTGCGATCAATGGCAGGAAGTACGGACTCCCTGCGGTGGTGATGATCTTCTCGCTTGTACCGTTTGCAACGAACATCGTACGTCCATCGGATCAGGGGACGATCCAAGCATGACATACTGAGGCTGCCGGACAAGTTAAACCTGTCGACCGTTGGTGTGACCCCCGCCCCTCCTCCCCGTAATTGTGTGGTTACTCGGGGTGCTATCACGCCTTTGCTGTACAAGTATGTCTGTCTCGCCGTACCGCGTCCCGCTCAGCGTCTTCGTTGCAACTGACCGACATTCGTCAGACGTATGTCTTCCGATACCTGAGCTGCGTATCGACTCATGACATGCGTACTTGCTCCAGTCGAGATCGCTGCGCGCGTCAGTGCAATGTTGGCCGACGCTGTGGTGCTCCTAGCAACGTGGAAGGTCACTGGCGGAGTCCGGAAGCTCGCGAGAGGGGTTGACATCGACATTTCGATGACCAGACTCTTGCTCCGGGACGGTATGCTCTTCCTAGTTGTACATGATACAGTTTCAGCTCATGATATCGAAAAGGAACCCTATATTTCCTGTGCGTTCGCTCAGTGAGAACTTCAAATTTCACCGTACTGATACGTCTTGCAGGGCACTTTTACTCATGAACTGCCTCGTCCTGGCATTGAACGTCTCACCCGTACGTCGTCTGAACGGCAAGGCTATTTGGCCCAGTTACCGACTGACGAGTCGCAGATAAGCTTTGCAGGCAGCAACGTCGCGATGCTGTCAGATGTGTGCGTCATCTTGCCCTAGGCCCATGCATAGTATATCGCAACTCAACGGTTTGGACACGTCAGCGCGACGACCATCCTTCTTTCGCGGCTGTTCCTCAACCTCCGCGAGGCGGCCCTGGCGCCATCAATGACCTCGAGTGCGTCACACGTGTCTGACCTGCACTTCTCGCAGGTCCTTGGGCCCCTTGGGAACTCGATCGATGACGGACTGGACAACGAGCCGGAGCTGGACAAGGATGACTCGGACGCGCCGCAGGAAGTGGTTGACTCCGACTTCGAGCTGAGAGAACTTGGGGAGGCTTCGGGAGCGAACGTAGCTTCTCCCTAAGTAATTCGGTCTTCATACAGTTAGCCCTTAACCTAATGCGCTTATGAACTAACACATCATTGACAATATTTCCATGTACCTGAATCGAACGAGTCAGCCCAAGCTATCATCTATGGGAAGGAGCCATGCGCACCTTTCCCTTGGCTTATCTGCCCTACGGCCGCGGCCGCAGTACATGTCAGAACGAGGAAATGCTTATCATCTCCGCACCATGGCTCGAGTGTGGAAATTCCTTCGTGTGGTTGACTCCATCGTTTCCGAGCGGCGAACGAGAACTAAGTTATGTGTTCAATCAATGACTCGGAGTACGGGCATGGCGTATGAAGCCTGGCTCAGGATGACAAAGTCGTCAGCCGGGAGCTTTTTGACACACAGGCAACACATCTAACATTCTACCGCTTGGATGACTCTGTAGTGTCTCTTGTTCGCACCCGACATCATCCCACCGGCTGCGCCGCAAGGTATCAACGGCGAACTGGTGAGATACCACGCTATGTAGTACTCATGTCGACTCACCGCAGTCTGTGTGTGTCATCTTCAATGAGCTGCGGTGACTGCCCCTGGCCTTCTGTCCGCTGTACCTCCAACCCAAGGGTACCAAATCGGGAAGGTCCGTTGCCATATATGGTTAATCAACTGCTCATTCACCAAGCCGGATCCACCGGGTTCAGAGCCGCAGAGCAAGAGTGCTTCTTGAGCGCAGTCAAAGGAAGCATAGCCAGTCCTACACCTTATTGAGGATACAAAAATCCTATATATACGTAGGCAGGAGAGACCACAGGAGCAATTTGGACCACGTACTTGCCTACTAGTCCACGGCATTGCTGTACTGGCCTCGTCATTCCACAGAACATGAACTCGCCCGCCGCATCCACAGTCACACTTCCCTTGTCTGAGGTGGAGGAAACCACCCCAACCAGCTCGACAACGACTTTGATACCAAAGGTGGGCGAGAACTTGAAGGTCTCGGGTCTCCGTTGTGGATGCCGCTAAGCCGAGTCTCTCGTAGATTCACCACAACCCGGATACCGCGCAACCGGAATCCTCGACGAAGGCGGGCAATACAATCGCTCCCAAGCCAGCGGCACAGCCGAAGAACTTTGAGGCAGCGTTCGGTACGCTGTCGGCGTCGTATGGCTGGGGGATGGGGTCAGATACGAAGGGGGTCAGGGGAGCGAAGTCGCCCAAGCAGAACGCGAAAGCCAAGTCCTCCGGTTCCTCTGCAAAGCAGAAGCCCCCGCATGCCTCATGAAGAGGGTGTGGTAGTCGCGAGTCATGCTGTCCGTGAGTGGTTCCGCATCACTCAGACTACGCCGCGGACCTGATGCTGGAGACACAAGTAATATAAGGAATCAGGGAACGTTCGTATCAATGAAAACAGGTGTTGAGAAATAGCGTACTTCAACAGTCGTGACTCTCGTGCCCTTTTGTCATGATGATATCGTCACATCAAGTTATGCCTTGCGTGTCCAATGCCCCGATCACTGTACAATTGAGTGACCAAAAGAACATGAGAATATGCCGCTTCGTCTGTAGACCCTGATTCGAGCACAAACATCAATGTTCAGAAGATAAGTACCGTTTAGGCGATTAGCGAAGGAGGCTATCAGTGGTACTGATTTACCTGCGCTACGGAAGGAGTGTTGTGGCCTGAAAGGCTACGATAGATTCTTACATAAACCCTCATGCAGGACTTGCTATGACGGCGAATCAATCGAGGAGGCTCGAGGAGGAGGCAGGCTGCAAGGGCCCGTGTACATGTGACAGGAAAATCTGAGCATGTCACTCACACATGACCGTGATGATCTGTCACGGACGCGTCTGTGGCTGACGCTGACGCGGCGCACCAAGAATTGCAATATTTAAACACTGACACTGGCGACGCCTGTTGAGCAAGCCGTGCACACGAAGGCTACGCTCAGCGACTCGCGTGGGGACACCAAAGGCTCTCATTGCCTACAACCGAGGCACATGACATCCGGGTGGGCAAGATTAAGACCGCGGCCTTGCGCGTAGTTGATAGTATCAACGGAAAGCCTGGCAGGCTTGACACGAGTCGTGGAATTTGCTGGAGAGCAGATGCAGAATAAAGTAGAATTATCACCGGATATAAGTACTGTATCACTTACTGTACTACAGGGCCCGTCTGCGACATGCTTACATAATCACGCGTAGATCGGGCGTCTGACTTCTGGACGCGTCGCTCAGGCTGGCGTCTCCAACTTGCCGCTTCAAGTTGCTTGCCGCCTCCTTCCCCCGCTGGCGCAAAGACCTCCGACGAGGCAGAAGGACCACAGCAGTTAGTACGCAGACCCCACCTGCGACTCGCGGATGCATCAAGGATGCCCACTCTCTGGTCTCGACACGTGTACGCCACCGACGGTCTTCGAGACAACAAGATTGGCCTCTCAGTGAGTACCACACTGCTCAGTGAAGGCTGAAGCTCTGCCTGGTTTCTTTTCACGGCCATAGTACAGTGCTCTGCCTTCAAATTGAAGACATCGGGGTATCGACAGGCGCTCGATGGGTAGCCCCATGCGCATCATCGTGTTTAGCTCTCCTGGCGACGTCCCAGCAGAGCAGGGCGCGCTGTCGCGCATGCGGCCTGCTCACAGAGCCGCATTTACCTACGACTGACACCGTAATATCCTGTTCCGCGCGAGCTGTGTGTCCACAAGCAGGCAGTCAATTACGATTGCCATATTGAGGTAGGTAGATCTGTCTGTTTTACGGAGCTAACTGATGTATAACGTTACGAGGCCACTCGTCGACACGAGCTTGCAGGAGCTTCCGCGCGCGGGCACTGGAGAACCACTGATCAGCTGAACAAACCGTAAGGGCAGGAGCCTAATTTGTAAGTCTATTCCCAGAATGATACACGCGGCCGTTGAGCCAGTGGAAGACGCAGACGGCTTGATAGCATGCTGTGTGCTTATGTTCGACAGAGCGTACATGGTGAGTCATGGGGAGACTATCCGTGGGTACCATGCGGTTCACGCTCACGCTCCACAGCCGCAGATGTCAGTGGGGTCGTTGCCTGGTACCCGCATAGACTTGTCGAAGCAGGCAGATCTCGCCATATCTCGCGAAGGTTGCTACATGGAGGTGTGTTTGACATGTCTCTCACTTTCTCAGACTCCGTCCTCGTATTGATGCCAGCACCGTTCAACTGAAGATTGCGCCAGTGCTAAAGTGTTGATGCACGTGTTGCTGCCCCTCGGGGCTACCAGCGGTGCTCCTCAACTACATTGATGAACATACCACTGCGCTGATCTGGCGGAGTGACCGAATTGAAATCTGCGGTCGTAAGTTGCCAAGATAACTGCATGCGTCTTGAGGAATTCATAATTATGCTCAGTTCAAGCCTTCTGACTGATGAATCACGCGATCACGGCTTGGTGGCCAGAATGTGCGGTTCTCATGCAGTGTGTTTGAAGTCTACTCAATAAACCGTGCAGCAGTTGTACTAGGGGAATGTACAAGGCTTATGGAGTTAGGCCTTAATGGCGTTACAATCGATGAGAACCTCCTGCACAGCTCACCTGTCAAGGCTACGTAATGCCTTTGCGAGATGAAGGCACCGTGGCCCACCGTGGTCTGTCTGACATTCAGCATCCCTCTACGTCCTCCGCACTGACCATACTGTTCGGTTCATGGCCGTCTCCGAGTCGCGCTATAAATTGTCCTGTTGCGAGATTTCAGAGAACAGAACCCTCTGCACAACGACGTCGAGAGAAATCCATTGGGTTGATACATGTCAGCCTCTGCCGAAGAACCATCCCATCGGTAGGTGTTCCTGCCAGTGTCTATCCTGATATTCTCAGACTACTCAACGCCTCCTCTATTTAGCCTCGCTGATGATCGCATTCTGATTGCCTGTGCGGGTAAGTGCTGTCGACTCTTGCTCGCATACTGACTGTGTGGGTGACACGATACGCTCAGCCGTCTACACATATGATCGAATGCTCACCGTCGGGAAAGAGATCGAGCTCATATGGCACCGTAAAAAGATAGGCGTTGTCATACCCGTTCTCTTCGCCTCTATGCATCTATTCACGGTCTTGTTATTGGTGCTCGACATGGCATTCATTCCGTCTCCGCACACATGTGAAGTAAGTGAGATCTCTTCTACACGGCTCAACATATGGTGGCTAACATGATACTGTATCAGAGGCGAGTTTCTGGAACTTGAGGACGGGTCACGGCACAGTCGAAGCTCAAAGGGCTCATCTACCTTCCTTCAGCTACTACATTCTATATATTGCAGCAGGTGTCAATGTCTGCTTTCTATATTTCGTTTTGGGAGGTAAGTCACTGTAGTGTCGGATCGCCGCTGCATCGCAACAACATGGTCTGAACCTCCTCTAGCTGTGTCTGCCCTGCGCGTGTTCGCAATTAACGGTAGAAGATACCGTTTTCCCGCCATTGTCATGGCTGTCTCGCTTGTTCCGGTCGCGGCGAATGTTGTACGTCCATCATAGTACGTAACAAGACATCAACAATGACTGAGGTTCGCGTCAAAGCTCAATCTTTCCACTGTCTACACGCTTCCTACTGCCTATCCTTTCCGCTGTGCGGTCAACTGGAGATTAAGCTTGCCCTTGATGCGCAAGTGCGTTTCCGTCCATTTGTTCCCTGGAGGCAGTCTCGGATACTCATTGTATTTGTATAGGAGTACGTTCTTCGTCTTTTGATGCATTGGACTGGTCATGTAACAATGGACCTGTCAAGTTGAGATCACTATACGTGTCAGCGTCATGCTGTCGGACGCGATGGTCCTTTTGGCTACGTGGCAAGCCACCGGTGGGATCAGGCGGCTCGCTCACGGACACAACATAAACATATCTATAACAAAGCGCTTGCTACGGGGTGGTACGTGCATTTCATGATTGTTTCGATGCTATCGTCTCATTATTACATCATCTGTCAGGGACGCTGTACTTCTTGTGTGCTCAGTGTTCATTCGTTCACTGAAACGTACGCTCACCCCTTGAGATAGTGCGCTTTTGCTCATGAACGCACTCGTCCTCGCACTGTACATCTCGCCAGTGCGTCTTTCCCCACTGCAGTTACACGGAACATTGTCACGGATCCCTGTCAGTGCCTGTCACCGAGCTCACTTACTCTTTTAGGCGAGCTTTGTGGCAGGCAACAACATGGCATTGCTCTCCGACGTGTGCGTCTTTCGCCTCTCCCCATTTCGCTACTTATTCATCAGTCTCCCGTTGCGACAGCGCGACGACTGTCTTGCTCTCTCGCCTATTCCTCAGCCTGCGCGAAGCCGTCCTTGCTCCCCCCGATCCAACGTTCTCGGGTCCAAACACGTCGCAGACATCCCACTGGTCCGATCTACGCTTCGCGCGCGCCCTTGGGCCACTCGGGAACTCGGTCACAGATAGCGACGCTGGGCAGGGGATGGAAGACGGGGAAGGCTTGGTTGAAATGAGTATTGAGTTAGTTGCTGGCTCAGACACGGCTGAGGAGGCGGCCCGCCGTTCACCTGCTCCTGCGTGGTCTGGGCTTGCCGGCTCTTTCGAGTCGCCTTCGATCCAAGGAGACTCCTCCACTGCCGTCACTGATAGGTCACTGCTCGTGGCCATCGAGGAAGTGGCATTAATGACGACTCAAGATACACCCATAGTTCTCCACTAGATGCATTCTTGTGACATTTACCTTCCCTTCCGTCTGGCTGATGACTTGTATCTATGGAGACTGATTAAGGTATAACTATGGATATGAACGGACGTACTCACACCAGTCGTCGAATTTCATGTCACTAATGCGTATGATTTTCCGCGCAGAGCAACGGCATTTCCAGAATGTTTCATATACAGTACGGATAGAGGAAACTGGCAGTAACTTGCGGCAATACCGCACTGCGCACACCATGTCGTTTGTGCGCGAATACGTTGAACAGAAGCCGATCAAGCAGAGCAGTTGACGGGCTTCCTTCCGGGTTCCGGGAAGCAACAACGATATCGGCGCGGAGCGGACGTGGCACTTCCTCGGGTGAAAGCCAACTCGCGCATGCTACTGAGAACCACATATATCAAACTGCGAAACGTTCTGCGTATCATAGATTCATGTCCTTGACGCGTTAACAAGAAGACCTATGCCATCAAATTCTCATATAAGATACTTTCATGGACAGAATTTGTCGTGTGGTGAAGGATAACGCATGGCGAGTCTGCAGTACTGTGACCTATTGAGACATGCATTTGACTCGACAGACCGGTTACTCACCTAGCAACCACCACCGCCCGAGCACTAGCAGCGAGGAGAATCCGCACCCGACGTCTCCTGGCAGTGGGATCTAAACACCTCGTCCAGGCGGTCTCCCACTTGTCTCCACACGCCGGCTGCTCTCTCCGCGTCCTCTGGCATCATGCGGACGTAATGCGTACCCAGTTGGTCTTCGACTTTGAGCATCGGATGCTCCATCTTTGTGTAGCAGTCCCTCAACATGTCTTGGACTTCCGTGACATGCATTGGCATCTTCTCGCGGATGAAATCCAGGATCTCCTTCATCTCGTTGTAGCTGTGATCGTGTTGGGGTACTTCCTGGGTATTCGCGTCCACGGCTATAAAGCGACATACGAGATTAGATTGATTTTATACACAGGCGACTTGAAGAAGTCCGCTACTTACCGTGTGGTGCGCGCCTAGCATTGGTTTTACTGAGGTGTGCATGAACAGCGTCGGCAAGGGCAGTGATGACGTTAGCGACCGGGTGAACGAGGGCTAGGATCTTCCCGATGTGGGAGACGAGTTGCACGACCGCTCTCAGGATATCGGGGAGGGACTCCCGTATCTTCGCCCATAAGATGTGCCAGCGCAGATGAAGAAACCAGTGTTTGCCCTTCTCTCGTATATGCTCGATCTGTTCAGCTACGCCATGCAGCGCACTCTGCAAGGCGTCGATGTGATGGCAGAACTCGGAGAATGATTCGCGGACGCTCTGTCCTGTGGCGACGACGTCCGCGTCTCGCGCGACATGCCCGTCTTCCTCGACTTTTGCGGCATTACTGAGTGTGCTCGCCATTTGGTGGCAGAACAAGATGTGAGACCTGGTAATCTTCCTGGACAGTTCGAGCCCTGTGTTCGTTTCTCTTTGCACCGTTGACATCGCGTCCAGGAGACCCTGCAACTTCTCTCGCTCCCAGTCGTGTTTGCTGGGACACTATGGTCAGCTCATGAGCTACGGAGTGATACCATGAACACGACGCACATCAGATCATCAAGCATATCCTTCAACCTGTCAACTTCCTTTTTGCACTCTTCGAGCGCACTCATCGACTCCGAAGCTTCCTTCACTATCCTGATTTCTTCTCCCGGAACACCGTCTCCATGCAGCATTCGCTCGATGGGGATCGACTGCATGTAAGTGGGCGAGTCTGGCGACTCGGTTCGCGTGTCAGCCTCGATACCGTCGTTACTCTAGTACACACATCCCACAATATCAGAAATCATCAGAGCCGTCCGCACAAGTAATGTTCACCTGTACGATGACGATCACTGGTGCACCGTTGACAAGCCGCTTTACTATGCTATGCAGGTAATCAGCGGTGTACGGCTGCGCACTGCCAGTGATCGCTTCGTCAATGACCGTGAAGGACGTGGCGGGAAGGAACTCAGGGTTGAAGAGGATATGTTCGGGGAGTAGGCTGCTATAGCCAGTACCAGGTATTGAGGGAATATCGTCCAGCAAGACGCGGTCCTCTATATGCATCGTGGGTGCAGAGGAGTCCATAGCAATTTGGGGGACTACGACACTTAGGTCGCTCAGGAAAGTCCATTCGCATCCTTGCAGTGGCTCGCAATCCAATCTGTGGTCTAAGCGTCAGTTGTATATCGATGAAATCGCCGCAACCTAACTTACAACATGCAGCACACGCCCTTCCGCTCACAGAGACAAGCATAGAATCCATGGCGTACAACGACGACCGCACATACACTTATTTGCACGAACGAGACACCCTGTTCTGTGAAGAGCAGGTCGGAGATAACACAGCGAGCGCGTCACCATCTCAGCGGCACACACCACGAGTTGAGTGGAATGCACAGAGGAGGTAACCTGAAACGAGGACTAGAAGGACTGTTGACTCACGGTTTATATTCGGACAGTCTACGCGCACTGGGGTATCTTCTGCCGCAACGCTTCCTGGGCCACACTCGTGTAGGGAGCCACAGCTCGACGTGCTATAAATACCACGGAGGACTTGTTGAATCGTAGAAGGAAGACTGATACACACGTTGGCTCCGTTGTGTGGTCCAGGCAATGCTGTGCCTTGAGCTGGTGGCCATCGGTAGAGTTCAACGCAACAGAGTGAAATCGGATGTCATCATACACGTTGAACCGACCAAAGCGCTCGAATCCGGGCTCCGATGGGTCTGTGTCCTAAAGAGACTATGTTAAACCTCTAGTTCAGCCTTTTAGCACGTAAGTTACCCACCGACAGGGGACTTTAAGACTTCATATCCGCACTTGGTTCCAAGGAAAGGTACACACACCTTCGCATGGCCCGTGTCAAATACCCTCAGGCCACCGGGTCTTCAATCCTCAACAGCACCTTCTCCCCGCCCGCTCCCCTACCCGCAGCCCCAGCGCATCCCTCACCCTCTTCCCCGCCTCCTCGTCGCTCCACCCACCCCGCACCGTAAACATGCTATGCTTCGGTTCTTGCAACTACACACCACCGCACCATCAGCACCGCCCACCCACACGCCGCGACTCACGCACCTTCATCCCCACCAATTCCCGCAACAGCGCCTCCCGCTCCTCCCGCGTATGCTCCTCGTACCAGCGGCTCATCCAGAACCCCCGCGCGATGAGCCCCCGAAAGATCAGCGCGCCCGTCGGGAGCCCTAGTGGCTTCTTCGACATCGCGCCGTACGACACCAGCTGCGCGTCCTGCCCGAGCAGGCGGAGCAGCCCCGTCGTCTCCGGGCCGGACACGCAGTTCAGGAGGAGGCGCGGCGGCTGGCGGGAGGTGAGATCCTTGTAGTGCGCGACGAAGGCTCGGTCGGTGAGCTCGTCGTACGTGTGCGCGTGTGTCGCCCCGAGCGCGGTGAGGTGCTCTTGAAGTGCGTTGAGATCCTGCTCTGGTCTGGATCCAATCGGTAAGTACGTGTGAGCCGCAGATTGGAGAAGGGACGCACCGCTTGCGGATGAAGTTGAGTGTGCGGATGCCCTTTTGAGCCGCAATTTGGATGACGAGCTGGCCGACCTGTGCACGAATGACAATTCACCAGGCATTGATAGCCGTTAGATATTGGATGTTAGGGAGAAACGCACCGCGCTGTTAGCACCTATGTCGCCGCACGTGGAGCAGCCCGTCAGATCCATACCACACAGTTAGCGCCGGGCGCACCATTCTGCACGATCCAGTCGCCCTCCTTGAGCTGCACAAAGTCTCGCAGCATACACAGCGCCGTAGTCGGGTTCACCTGCACGTACCCAATCGCCTCAGTACACACCGTTCGCACGCGACTTGCGCACACTCACAGACAACATCGCCGCTGAGACCTCGCCCGCGCCCTTGTCGACCCTGATCACGTCCCGCTCACCCACCTGCCGCGCACTCGCCCACGATCCCGGCTGCGTCTTCGCGAACACCACCCAGTCCCCGACCTTCAGCCCGCCCACGCCCTCGCCCACTGCCGTGACCTCCGCCACGCCCTCGTTCCCAGGAACGTACACTCCTCCCTCCTCGGACGCATTTTGCACGGGCTGGCCGCCCGCGACACTGAATGCTTGATCACCAAGCGACTCGGGTGGTAGGAGTGTTTCTGCGGGGGGCTTGTTCGGATAGACACCCTCGACGACGTTCACGTCGCTCGGGTTCACGGGCGCGAGCCGCACGCGGACGTTGACGAGCCCTGGGCTCGGCGGTGGTAGGGCGCGGAAGGTATGGGCGGAGAGGGCTTCATTGAGCGCGCCGTGCTGTCGGAATATGAGGGCGCGATGCGCTGAGGGTCCTGCGGTCGTGGCGGTCGATGAGAACAGGCGGGAGGTGGCGAGACTCTTTGCGCGTGAGAGTACGCTGCTCGCAGTTGTGGTCGACATACTGTTCAATGATCTAAGGGGGTGTCAGACAGTACAATTGCTGGTGCGGGCTGCAAGTGAGTTACATACTGAACGGCCTCATGACAACAGCCTGAGGAGGGCCGTGACTTGGCGTGGAGATTGGCTCCCGCTATCTCAGATCGTAGATGGGCAGCCCGATGCCCTCTGTTGGCGGTTTGATCGCCGACTCGGAGACCGTGTCCCGGGAGGTCGCCCCAGTTCGACTTGAGTTCGACCCTGTCAGATCATGCAGCATATCGGCCGCGGGCGAAATGACATTGAGAAGGGCAACACGGCATCAATCGTATTTCAGACTTCCGACTATGCGGCATATGAAGTACTAGTAAGGCACGAGCTTGACACTAACCTTGAGGCCTGCTGGTCGAGAGCAAGGGAGCTGCCGGGAGCGGACGCGAGCAAGAAAATATGCGTGGAGGTTGACGTTGAGGGGAAAGGTACGACAAGGGAACAAGCAGCCGGGCTCGCTATAAGTACATATGGGGTGGGCGAAGAATTCTGGAACATCGAGAGCGAAAAAGGAACAGATAATGACACATTATAGTCATGTAGGTGGACAACGACGTTCGAGACCGAAACGTGACGCGTGGCGAGTGAGAAACGCAGGGTGGTGAGCGAGAAGTACCGTGACAGCTGGAAGTCGAGCAATCGGTGACTGAAAAGAAAGGCACGGTACCAGATAAAGAAGTAACTATTCTGCAGTAAGAGAATGATCACCCGTCCGGGCGATGAATGGATGCCGCAGCTCCTCCAGGTTCTGGCCTTCACAGTCTCAAGGCCTCAAGAGGTCCAAATATTCAAGTTGGATGTTGCGCGTTAGTCACGAACCATCGTCTCGGTCCCCGACTCCGACCGGAGGGAGAGAGGAGGGCTTTGTCCACCATAAGTCGTTCGCAGCCGGCGATGCCGCTCCCTCCGTGGGAAACACGTGACTTAGAATTCCCATAAACGGTATCGCAGCAATGCTCGAGTGTCCTACGAGGCAGCTCGAGGCAGTTGGATCCTTCCGTGCATCTGGCTGTGTCTGGACGCCTGGATCTCTGACCATCAAATGACTCCTCCCAAATGCAGGAAAGTTTCCCTCATTTTTGATAGCCTGCACTTACATACTTATGTACTGTGATACATACTGAGTCGTGGAAGCCCGAGACGCCCGGGCGGCGAAGCCGCCGCGGGGCTTCCAATTGAGTCTCCATACCATTCCGATGGTACAATATTACAATACATACATTATATACTATGGTGCCGCTGTGGCAGGCTGAGTAGCTGTGTGCCATGCAGGAGTCGGGGATCGGCGCTTGCGCCGCTACGATAAGTACTTACTAGTAGGACTCAGCATTGAATTAGCAGCTCGTGAGCGGTGCTATTCGTTATATAATGCAGCTCTCCGCAGTGAATCTTCCTTTATTAGCCATTGTATGCGAGGATTCTGAGTTTCTGAATACATCAGAGTCTGGATTCCGGTAAACCTCAGCGTTACAGGCGCGGCGCGCGCGTCCTGCCACTGGTTGGACGTATGCGGTCACGTGGTCGCGCAACCTTCGTACGGTGCGTATGCACCGAGCATACCCGGCGATTAATGCTGCTCATGGCATTGTTCTTCGCATTCGCATCTAATTCGTGCTATCTGTGCACCTACTTATGTTAATGGTATTCTAAGCGAAGCGAGGCACGAGCGTCGCGTAGAAGTGAGTCTACGCATGCAGGAGGAGATTTAGGCGCGCATCGCTCTCCTCTGCGCGCCCACTCGGACGACCGCTCTCGAAGGCTCCGCGGCCGCTACGCCCTTCGAATAGCTCTCGTTTTCTTCCACTAAGACTACACCACTTGTAGCTTACAGGAAGGGGACTATGGTACAACCTTCGCTCATCAATCCCGATGGCGACGAAGAGCCGGATTATGTGAGCAACGACCAAATGATTGTACCACTCACAAATGCGTGGAGGATGGTCAACACAGAGTCGTAGTCTCTGTCTCGCAAGCTTGTCCGACATGAGCATCCAGCTGAGCGAGCAGCGGTTGCCATTGTGGACTGTCCGACTCCGAGTCCTTCGACCGCCGCCCAGTGCTCCGTCACCAGCGCTCTCGCTCACTGGTCGCCGGGCGGGACCAACCCGCTGAGTTTCTTTCATGCTGCACGCAACACGCTTACACTGGCTCGCGTCGGCACGAGCATCGCTAGCTCGTGTCATGCACACGCGAGTCAGGCTGGAGGCAACATGCTTACACTGGACGCAGTATGCTTCACTGGCTCGTGTCAGCACGAGCTCATAGCCAGCGAGTGTCACACACGAGTCAGGCTGGACGCAGCAGGCTTATACTGGCTCGCGTCAGCACGAGCTCATAGCCAGCGAGTGTCACACCGGGTCAGGCTGGACGCAGTATGCTTACACCGGCTCGTGTCAGCACGAGCTCATAGCCAGCGAGTGTCACACACGGGTCGGGCTGGACGCAGCACGCTTACACTGGCTCGTGTCGGCACGAGCATAACACGCTCGTGTCATTCACTGCACACGAGTCAGGAGCATGCAGCAGCAGCATGCTTACACTGGCACTGGCTCGTGTCGGCACGAGCGTAACGAACTCGTGTCATCCACTGCACACGAGTCAGGCTGGACACACCGGGTTCGATGAGCACGACGCGGCACTGCTCCTCCTAGGGTCAGCGGAGCGATGTTTGCTTCGCGGCGCCCATCCGGCGGGACTCTGCGAACCGGTTGATCAGCAATACGGGTCATTGGCGTCGTCAGTGTTGGACACTGACTCACAGAGCATGTACGACGAGGCTCGTCGGCTTCTGGACTGGGGGTAACGGCTTCGCCGCAACGCGCCGCCGTACTCGACGTCTTCATATTGGGTATCGCGGCTCACCCGTTGCCCCTCAGGTCCAGGCACACTCTTCGAGTCGGGCAGCCCTGCGGGCTGCGCCCCACACCGCCAATCATTCCCCTCTCGCTCTCTTGCAACTGACCATCCAAGCTCACTCAGTAATAATGAGGCGGGCTGCTGGTACGCCTCGCTTCACACGTGACCGTCATATCCGCCACGCCGGTCATCGTATCCCAGTGCATAGATGGTATTCTAAGCGAAGCGAGGCACGAGCGTCGCGTAGAAGTGAGTCTACGCATGCAGGAGGAGATTTAGGCGCGCATCGCTCTCCTCTGCGCGCCCACTCGGACGACCGCTCTCGAAGGCTCCGCGGCCGCTACGCCCTTCGAATAGCTCTCGTTTTCCCCACCCTCCCCACCCTCTTCACGCAGCACACGCCGCCAAAAACCCAATGTGTGCTTTTTCTTTATATCTTTGTTTTGTTTTTGTCTTTGTTTTGTTTGTTTTTGGCTCGACGTGTCTACCCTGCGGCCCAGCAGTGGCAATGGGAGCGCAGGGCTGCGGTATCAACCCGCCCGCCCTCGCGGCTCACCCGTTGCCCCTCAGGTCCAGGCACACTCTTCGAGTCGGGCAGCCCTGCGGGCTGCGCCCCACACCGCCAATCATTCCCCTCTCGCTCTCTTGCAACTGACCATCCAAGCTCACTCAGTAATAATGAGGCGGGCTGCTGGTACGCCTCGCTTCACACGTGACCGTCATATCCGCCACGCCGGTCATCGTATCCCAGTGCATAGATGAGGTTATCATGGTGTGGCGATTTTCCGTTCTCAGTTCAAATGTGAGTGGTTCTGGTATGGGAAATCACATGCTTACATACGCGTCACCGGTGCTGCGACGCGTGACGTCACCTCGTTCTCACCTTCCTCACGACGCCCGCCTCCTGCCTCCGCCTCGGTCTACTCTCCTTCCTACACCCGTATCTTACGCAGCGTAACATTTCTGACAACTTAATCAAGTTGAAACATGGAAAATCCAGCAGCGGAAATTGAGGATGTAATCCTCGCCATCACCGCTTCACTCAACCCGGAGATCCAAAGGGCCGCCATCTACCGGTACGCATCCCTCTGCTTTACTTCACTCCCTACGGCTGATTAGACACCAATTATCTGTCTAACTTTACAGGTACTTCGCCCCCGACGCCTCCTTCCGCCACCCCCTCTGCTCCGTACCCCCCTCCAGCAAGCCCCCCACCGTCTTTCCCCCTTCGCAGGCCTCGCCTGTGCACTACTCCTACCCCCTCTCTCTTCCATACTTGAACAAGCTCCCTGTCTTTGTTGTTCGCCTGCTCACACCGACCGGCATCGCGACCTCCTCGAGCCGCGAGACGATCCTGCGCGTGTACCAGTGGTACCGCGTGTTGAGCCCGTACCTGCACGTGCAGGTGAAGAAGGTCGTGTACGACGAGCCGCGGAAGGAGATATACGCCGAGATTGTGCAGCGCTTCCACGTCCGGTGGAACGTGTTTATGCCTTCCGCGGAGTCCAGGTGCGCACCCTCGTCCTTCCTCGGATACCGACCAGCGTGCTGAACGGAGGATATCGGTACAGGCTGATCACGCACGTCACGCTGCGCGAGCTCCCGTACGCGTCCCCGGAGGGGAAGCCGCTCTACGTGATCGCCGCGCAAGAAGACTTCTACCACCCCGAAGACCTCCTCACCTTCGTCGCGCCTCTGCTCGTCCCATTCCTCCTCGCCCTCCTCCTTCTCGGCACCTGGGCGTGTGTCCTAGGCGCGTGGTTCGGCGACGCTCTCGGTGTGTCTCGTTCTTCTCTCTCCTTTGACACCCGACGCTCACAGAACCGCTCTGCGACAGGGTACTGGAGCGTGAGGCCTGGTGAGCGCGGGAAGGACGTGGAGCTGCAGCACATCGGCGAGAACGCGCCCCCGCCGGAACAGGAGGAGACCTCGTACGCGGACGTGACGAAGCACGGGCTCGTCAATGGGAAGAAGGGAAGCGACGAGGAGGAGGCGGAGGCGGAGAGCCCGGTCGCGGAGCGCGCGAGCAAGGAGTGGCCTACGCCGGAAGAGGCCCTTGAAGTTCATGAGTGATGCGTGGCGGGTAGGTCGGGGGATCGTGATGGGGAAGAGGAGCAGAGGGTGTGCTATATGTATGTGTTCTGATGCGCGCGAGGCGTGGACTGGTAGACTGTAGTACTTACATGACTCGTAATATCGTAGCTTCGGCTTTCTTGTAAGTTAGCACACTGGACTCGACCCGAGGTGGTACACCTTCGCTTACGAACGGACTGTGAGCGCTACAACGCGAGAGTACGTAAGATGGTGGTATGGCACGTCCTGAACCACCCGTGCAGTCCCTGAGGTTTATATGAGGCACATAGCATACCGCAATTATCGACACTAAAGGCATGTCTGTTTGGTTCCACGCAGTGACTTTCTCTATCGATGCACATGCTCCGTTCTGCGCGCTCCGGGAGGACGCGTCTGACGGTCACTGCGGCGGAGATGTCCTGTTACAGTCTGCTCACAGACCCTTATTCGGCCGACACTGAAGAGCTCTGAAATACGAGGCCAGTCGTATTACTAGTGTCGTCTATAAATGTGCTCTGAACATCTGAATATGGTATCTAGTATCGTAGCTTACTTAAATAACGCGCGAAGACCAGCCTTCGCCACTGTCCAAACCGATGCGCGACTATCCTGTCTAGGCAATTCTTTCTAGGAGCGCGAATAGCTGATTTTCGCCCGAGGAAGCCCCACGTCCGCTCTGCGACGACGCGACGGCCCCCGGAGGGCCATTGCTGCTCGACGGAAGAACCACTCTCAACTCCATGGCCTCTGCGTCATCTTCAGTGACAAGTTCATCTTCGTTGGCATCTGCTTCGGCCGGTTCCCCAAAGACGCCCGAGTCCTCTGCACCGCATCCGTCCGTGGCAGAGCTTCCGAGAGCCCCGAGGACGCGTGAGAAATGCAGGTCGGACAGCTGACTCGGGGACTCGGATGTGTTTTGAGACGTCGGCGAGCTGATTACGGCCTCGCGCAGGTTGAGAAACAAACGGGAGAGAATAACGCTCGTCGCGCTGTGGCAGAACGTCAGTCGTGCTCAGGAAAACTTGAAGAACGCGCTGCGACAGAGACGGTTCGGAGGACGTACATGTCCGGGAGCGACGCCATGTTTTTGCCCGCGAAGTCCGTCTATGCAAGTGTCAGTGGCTGAGTAGGGCAGCCTGCAGACGGCGTCGATATCGGCGAAGACGTACAGGCAGGATGTACAGTGCGAGGACGATGGCGTTCATGAGTAAGAGTACACTGCAGATTAGAAGACAGGTTTTTATCAGCACGGCGCACGAGGCCTTGCGGGGATGGAACATACAAAAAGTATAGGGTACCTTGTAGATATCGTGGTGTTCAGCCGCTGTTGCATCGACAAGAGGCTGTTTTGTACGCACCATCCCGAAGGAGGCGCCTCGTCAGGGAGACGTTGGCGCGAAGCCCTTCTGCAAGTTTCCTGAACCCACCAATAGTCTGCCACATCGCCAAAAGCACCATGGCATCGACTGTCATAGCGCTGACGCGCGTGGCAATCTCAACTAAGAAGTAGTGATGGTCGATAAGCCGTATCGCCGCAATGCCACGGAGACCCGACGAAGAACGTACTGCTGCATGGGCATGGTCAGCATCTAAAGTCATGCACTAGAGGATCAAACATACTTGCGCATCGCAGGCGTTCCAATGCTCCAGTTGACCGTGCACTTTGTCGGAGGAGGGACGAGAACCAAAGTTACAGTCGATATATTGACCTTGTCCACCAATTTCAGTTTAAATTAACAATTTTGGAAGCGTGTTACGTGCTTACTATGTTTGCCACAACAGGGACAGCGGAGAGGATGAGGACCAGAGAAGGTAGTGTGTACTTCCTGCCGTTGACTGCGAACGTTCGCAACGCCGAAGCGGCTTGATGATGCTGATGAGCTGCTACTGAGATTGAACGAAGTGCAGTTGTTTACCTCCGCAAACGAGATACAGAAAACAGGCATTGATGGCTGCGACGAAATACAAAATATAGAAGCTGCAGCAAATTAGTAAGTCATCCAGAATATGACAAATTGTGGTATGCCTCGCATCGAACTAAGCAGAGCTCACCTCTTCAAAGACAAACCCGTGGAGTCATTTCATCAGCTTCCGAGAGAGCGCGTACTGGTACTTACCCTACACGACTGGGGAGGCGTCATGAAATCGATGCCAAGCACCAGCAGGAAGATCGTGGAGAAGTGCATACAGCCAAGGAGGATAGGTACGGCGATGCCAATCCTCCCTTGACGCCATATCAGCTCGACTTCTCTGCCGGCAGTGAGTACTCGATCATAGGCATAGACAGCTCCAAGTAGTTATAAGGAACTCATTAGTGCCCAACATGCCTTCTGTACGCGATACGTACCTGCTCCGGCAATGACTAGACGATTGTAGACAATGTCTGATTGATCGCTTCAAAGAGACGACGACAAAGCCGATAAGCGGGGCGCAACAACGGCGTAGACTGAGAGGGTCTTACTGTCGAAGCAGCACATCCGTGGAAGTTACAGACATCGCCTTCTACCGAGTTCAATGAGAAGGGAACGCTTAGCCTTGGTTGGGCTGCAGGGAGTCGTCGGCCTGATAGCTTAAGTAGGCCAGAACCTGACTACCTGACAGGATAGTCAGCTACGACTCATTGGGTAAACAGGGACAACAACGCACGACGACAGGATGCGACCACTTGACAGTGATGGACAAGTCTCAATCATCATTATACAAGACCTCTCCGACCACTGGTCCACTTCAGTCAACCACACAGTGCCTACGATATGACGCTCGAGATGCACTATTGGTCTGCCCGGTTGACCCAACATGACCCGAGTACTGAATCTGTAGCGAGCGATGGGCATGCGATAGCAAGGCTTCTGTTCGTGTCTCTGAGAGCAATAGATGGACGTCAGATTTAGTGATATACGCTGACTCGGAGGCATGCTTCACCTTGAACAGATTGCAAGAACACAGCGATCATCGACGGGCGCCGACACGCATATCATCGTAACAATAATATCTCCCGAAAGTGACACAGTATGATTGGACACACATACAATAGTAAGCTAAGTATCAGAGTGCAGAGCGGAATGCTTATCGTAGCATCAGACAGATTGGATGCACGAAGACCACGTAATACACGCACTGTTCTGGCCTCTGGGTGGCTACAAACAGCGCTCGGCCACAGAAGAACCGGTGGGACGCTGTTGTCACACGTCCATATGCCAGCTGGCTCCACCCAGGAGACTGCAACACTCCACAAAGGTCAGCGGCGGCCATCTGGGCAACACAGGTAAGCAGGCGACACTCCAAACAAAGACAGGAGAACACCACGCGGTAGACCACGCTCCGAGTATTCGTCTATGGACGCGGGACGTCATTTGCGATAGTCAGACTGACATTACATATCCTTAGCAAGCCCCGTAAGCAAGCGAACGAATGCTCACCTGTAGTGTCAGAGAAGGACCTTGATGCGCTCACGCGCTTTCTTTTTTTTTTTGGTAGGAGGGCCCGATACCAGGCTACAACGAGGCGACGCTCGTTTCCTCCCGGGGGAAAATGCAATTACGCACGAACTCTCGCGAGAGAGAACAGTGTAGGACTCAAGACCGTCATCGCACCAATGTGTCGTCGTCGAGATGTTGGTGGTGCTCTGGTCCGCTTGCTATACCCACTAAAAACCCCCGGGCCGCCGGACGCTCGAGAGGACCCGGAACCTCCGACGGCGGATCGCTCGCATTGTCGGCGAGCTCGAGTGACAGCCCGTCTGGGGCACGAATGTCGGAGGGGAGTAGCGGTGAGATGTATAAGTTATGATGAACGTATCTACAGCTTGAGGTTTGGCTCGGGTGTTCCTGCGACAACGTCAGAGACACTCTGCGATGATCATGACGAGCACTTACGTTGCACCCTTGCCAGGGGCGCCGCTCATGTTATTTTTTTCTGTCTTTTGCAGCGACGCCCCTCTTCCTGGTACGTTTGTGCGCTAGCACGATGCAGTAGCCCGACGATGCGAGCGTGCACTGACGGCGGGGACATCCCCGTACCATGATGACGGGCTGGCCGACTGCAGGCAATCTGTCTGCCATGCTGCCATCGGTGCTCTACGTCGGCGGTACGGTGCCTCCGGCAGCCCGCCGCATGGGCAGGCCACCTCGCGCCAGAGGCTGGACCCTTTCGCACACAAACGACGTACCAGGGATGTCTTCCGCCCGATTGGGGCGATCGAGGATTTGGATCCGGAATTCCGGAGTTTTCGCTCGGGCGATCCTGCGAGACCAAAATTAGCAATCGTCTACGACCTCTCCGCGACAAAGACTCACATTGCACCCTCGCCAGGAGCGCCGCTCACCTGATTTGATGAGCGACGCCCCTCCCCAGTATGGTCGTGCGCTAGCCAGCAACGGTAGTCCGACGAAGCGGGCGTGCACCGGCGGCGAAGACGTCCCCGTACATGTTCGACATAATGACCCGGCATAATCTCGTTGACAGTGGGCGTAACGCCCCGTCTCCGCTGATGCACGGCGTCGTCGGTACGGTGCCTCCGGAAGCCCATGCCAGAGCATGAACCACCTCAAACCGGAGGCTGGACCCGTTCGCGCAAATACGACATACCAGGGGTGGTTTGTGCCCGATAGGCGGTAGAGGATTTGGATGCGCTCGCCGCGGACCAATTGGATCCTCGACGTCGAGACGTGGCCTACAATGACGGTGAGTCGAGCTGGAAGTCAGAGACGACGTTGAGCACTTACGTTAGGCCACGTCGTCCCACCCGCACGCCACAACTGGCTAGCCTCGTGGTCTACCGACGACGCGTCGGGTCTCGGACCAGTCAACGGCGGAACGGTCCCCGTACAGAGTCCGTGCACCGTGTCCCTGCGGAGGCGCGTATTCGCGACACTCCTGACCCTTGGTGCACGTCTGCAGTACAGCTGCTTCCAGCTACCGACGACGCGAGTAGCCGGGCCTACGTCGCCGCTATCGTGCGGACGACGGTAGACTGGACGGTCCCATCACCAATTGTGCAACGTACGGGTGTGCCCTTGCGGGACTTTGGGCCGTCGTCTGGCATAATTCGTTGAACCCGTAAGGGATTTGTTGTTGCATAGGTTGGTCATAAGTCGCATAGTCTTGAGGCACACATATTGATGGAAGTCTTGGCGCACACAGATGCACTCGTCGTCTTGATGGACGCTATCTATCATCGCGGTCAGTCGTGATTGCATGACAAGATTCAACATTGACTTACTTTGTTGTCGACACCTAGGACAGCCACTGGCACGCACCAAGAGACGTGTTCGCTCGTCTGAGAGGCGGTCGCACGGAGATGTGTGGCGTCGCGCAAATGGCAGGTGGGAAAAAGGCAGGAGAGTGCAGAATACGTTAGTAAGTGCTTTGCGCATCGATAAGTAAACGTACCTAGGCTGCCGGTGCTCTGGACCCCGGGCCGGCCCCAAAGCCAGGGTGTGGCGCATCGTAGTCAAGGCCGACTTCCCCCATCCACGGAATGCGACTACGTGCGAAGGCCGAGTGGCGGGTGGTGGAAAACTGGAGGCGCGTCCGACATGGTGGTCGGAGGGCAAGAGGGAATGGGGACGAAGTGGCGTTCACCTCGGGTCCTTATACGCCTCCGTGTGGGTCCATATTTGGTCCTGACAAACAGTCAGCCGCACCTATTGTCCGCCATTTCGGGCTCAGCCCTTGTGATCGATTTGGGTAGCTGTTTGTTCTCGCTGCCTTATCGATAATCAAAGCCCTACTAGAAGCACGGACCACGCTGTGGGCGGTGCCCTCTATCATCATGGGTTCTCCGCGCATCGCGACGGCCTTGTTTTCTGCGACACGGGCCGACAGCGCTGCTTCGTTGGAAGACGATGACAAGGATGGCTGATCTTGGCGTTCTTATCTCTCAGAATCTGCGTGATGACTCTTCACGATCCACTCTGGACTCCCGGCTCTGACTGGGACGCACGTGAGGCCCTCCCAGCCACAATAGTACACTTACGAGCATGGAAAGTTAGTGAATTAGGCCGCAGAATAGAAAGAACAGAGCACTCACCGTCGCTCGAGGCTAGCAGACTGAGGTATCTGCGACGGCCATACGGCTCAGGGGTCAGATCTGGACTAGCTGATGTCGCCGAGCGCACGTCACACGCGCGTCGCGGGCGAAGCTATGTAAAGGCCCGCCGGGCTATCGACTGCTTCTTCCAAGCGGTAAGGGCCAGATATAAGGTGCAACGAGTCACGAGATTCTAGCAGCGTTCGTGGGCAGTTTGTTCGCAAAGTTGTGAGCCGGTGGATCCAAGTAAGTCGGCGTCGTAAATTGAACTTGTGCGCCACATTCGCCACATTCGCCACAAGCGCGTCCGTGACAATCCATCACGGTCATCCCTCGGTGACACCTCACTCATTTGGTAGTCACACACACCGTTCAAGTGAGCCCTCCACGTGCACCATGTTACCTCTCCAATACTTACCGCGACTCAAGTACCGACACTAGGCTCTATTCACCTACATATCATCGCTACAACGCAAGGGTTCCGCGATGCCGGTGCTTATAGGGTAAACCCGTCCATAACACCATCAGGTCGCTAACTCGGAGTCCGGACCCCTTCAAGTCACCTCCACATGCCAGCTGGCGAGCAGCTGAACAGCAACGAGTTACGGTCTCATCGCTTCCTGTATGTGGCTTTCTCATTTGTGGGCTGACACAGTGATCACTTATGAAGAAGGGAGCCATCATCAACTGCTCCGTTCGCTCGGGTGGCGTCTGTTCGCATATAACCCCACATCGGATGTGCACAAGGTCAGGATACCTCTAATCTGCGGCACTCTCTTGAAATTACGGCGTTGAATCTCACGAGTGCGTTTTTGTGGCGATACTGGTATCTGACAGTTGATAGCACGTTGCGTCGGCGATTTGCTCGCCAATTCAGAGTCAGTGCACTATTTCATAGGCAGGTGTGCAAGCCAATGCTTCTGTGGTTTTGCAGTCCAGCTACGCGTGAGCTGGAGAATGGATTGCATAGCATTTGTGCTCGTCAGAGTCTAGGTGCGCGGCTATGCTGCGTTGACTTACTGTTACGAACAGGCGTGAGCTGGCTCTCACCTTCGTTGAATCCTACGACTGAGCGTCGTGCCGAGGTATGCAGTGTCCCCTGATTCATAGTCTGTTGACCTGTGTCCGGGCAACTCATACGTATTTGCTAGACTGGGAGCATATCTCTCATGTCATTCCATTTGCAACCCAAATCACTTCGGGAGTGCGCGTGGATTGTTCCCGCGACTGAATACATCTCGGTATACATGGTTGCCTCCTCCGTGCGTTAGTTCATCGAACCAGGTCAGTCGCGCTGGCCTTCCGTGAGGCATAAGACATGAGGATGGCTCTGTGACACTGCGTCGTAGCTTTACATCACCCACCGTGAATATGCTAGCGCTCGCGCTCACGGCATTCGCTGGACTGGCCGTCCTCGGTGTGTCTGCAGCGCCACAGGCCCGAGTACGTCCTCGTCCCTCAGATCTCCACGGCGAACTGAGTGCCCCTTGATAGGCTACCTCTGACCCCTCGTGCCCGGTCCTCTACACCCCGACAACCACCGAGACGATCTCGATCATCGCGCCGACCTACACGGGGCCCTACTCGACAGCCACTTTGACCGAGACGTTGTACAGCTTCCCGATCGCCACCTCTACGACATAGTGGGACAACATATATGGAGAGGCATACACTCAGGCGTGGACATACACGGATAGCCGCAACGACCCGCCGTACCCTTCTTCGCTGCTACTGTGCATCTCCCCTTCTTCAAGCTCTCTTGTTCGCTGATGAATGTCTCCATCATAGGGACCTTCTCCTATAATTGTCATGTGGATCGAGATGCATGACCCACTGGCGGTTTGCGACATGTTTAGGGTAGAGCCTCGGAACCAGACTGCCGTTCACACCTACCATTTTGTACAGACCGTGCGGCTCTCATTGGTGTCAATCTCATTGACAGCAACGAGGGCAGTGTATTCAGTGAATAGGACCTGGTCAGCACCTTCAGCCGCACGACGCCAACCGCAACTTACTTCTCATAGTAGTAAAGGCGCAAGTCTGCCAACACATAAATGTGGTTCGCACAGTTTTCCCGACTGTCTTCTTTCAGTACTAATTACTGATATATAGCATTAGTAGGTGTGAGCCAGAATCAATACAGAGTGGAAGACAAGCCAGACTCGTAGGCGAGCGGCCGCTTCACATGCCCGCTAATATAAGTCTCAGTGAGAGTGGCTCCCCTCAATCATTCGCACGTGAACTGACAAACGTCCCGATGCAGCCGGGCTCTTCGCGTAGTCAATAACGGCAACCTGCCTGAGCTGTGCAGATCACTGCAGCGGAAATACCATTATTGTCCGGTGCTTGGGGCCCTTACGCCCCTCCGTACTAGATCAAATTCCCACCCGAAGAGTTGCGGTTGACCGAGATGATTGATCTACAAGCTCGCGCGAACCTTGCGAAACCGCACAGACAGGGCGGTTTCTAGATACAGAGAAGACGTCATCCATGGAGTATTTGGCATGTTCGGCGGCGTCTGGCTACTTATGTAGTGGATTTCCCATGCCTATCAGAGTCTCAGCAAACAGGTCAGATCGACGCCAGATGCCCTAGCTCCCTGTATGACCCTTTCCAACGATCAGGTAGCTACCGGCGGAAGAAACGCTTCGATTGACTAAGGCGATCCGTTCGAGCTGCCAGTGGTGCGCATTCGAAAGCTACCAGCATCTGCCAGTGTTACGTGTCCTCGTACTCCTGGACGGGAGCATGACGAGAGATAACATAGGGAACTTGCTTCTGGTGGGCACGGTGATACTGGAGTGGGGGGGAATGCTTCTGAAGTGGACCATCGAACTTACTTAGGCAGATGACCCACTTATTTGGAGTCGTTATGTGTACTGCGCGGACCGTGGCCACATGGTGCATCTACAGCAAAGACGAATATGCATGGGCCTACACCCATCGAACGGAAATGAAACTTCCTGAACCTCGTGCGCCGATAGGCTTTGCCTGGCTATCTGTTTCAGTACCAGCTATCTGAACGTTCTAGAATTCATCGGCGTGAGTTCTGGTACACCTATTCAGTCGCTTTGTGTCCGAACTGACCGCTACCATCGTATCAGAGCCTCCGGTAATACGTTGAATGTGAGAGGCGCGGCTTTGATGCGGCGCAGCGACTTTCGGCACTGCCATGACTTCCTTCCGACAACGAGGTTTCAAGACACTGCTGAACCAATATGATTAATCACATATATCAGCAATACTGGGTTCTACGTTTGTGGTTCCTGTAGGCGTACCTTGCCTTCTCCGATACTGGATGTCGTGCCAGTACACTCTGTACAAAAGGGCAAGCCGTGGGTAACTCTATACTGGCAACTGGCAAGCCAAGTCGCCAGGGATGCCACTGCCAAACATAAGCTACCCTCCATGCAGAGTGTCAACCATTACCGAACGCACTAGCCGCAGGGCCAATCCGCGACTCGGACGTTGATTCTCAACGATCGAGGGGCGCACATCCGAGTCGATCAAACAACCGAGGCATACATACGAGATCTTCTGTCGAATCTCAATCGGCGGGCCCGTGGCGGACGTGCCTGTGGGTCATGCTACCGCATCAATAACCGTGGTCGCAGCCTCTTAGTAGTACGAGGGCGGACCACGCTTGGGAGCAACGGACTTAGCAACTTTGCAGCGTCGAACGTAGGTCGTCTCCTTCGCATAAGGCTAGGCTACAGCGGTCCCGATCTGTGCCGGCTGAAGCGTTGACGACTCGGTGGAGACCAATATACACGGCGGTCACGGTTGATGAACATGACGGGCGTCCTCTTCAGCGCGTAGTTTCCGGAATACGACTCCGTTGACTGAGTATCTGCAGGCCAAGCTTGAGAGAGGGACGCAAAGTTCGACTGTCTTCATTCAGTACTAGTGATATACAGCTTTACTAGTAGGTGTGAGCCAGAATCAAGTAAGTACTTACTTGCAGATCGGCCAATTCGGCGGCGTGGCAGAACACGTGCACATCCAAGTTCAAGTTAGCGCGCTCCTCCGATTTGAACAAATTTAAACTGTAATGCCCAGTCTGACGGGCCCATTGAATGACGAACCGAGGCCGACTGCATCTATCTGTTGACTGTTGTCCCGTTGTCTTGACTGAATCAACTCAAGCTTGTGTAATTCGTTGAAGTGCCAGTACCTGATGGATGCGTATTCACACCTCTGAACGCATCAAAGGCGCTGCAGGACCGACAATTCGGACGGCAATCTTTACCGTGACTACAAGCTTAAGATGCATGGATATGAGTGAGTGATTCGGTCCGTCCCAACCCCCGGATCTCTCGAAGCACAATTGGTGAGCGAATTTGTCGACATGTCAACAACGACGCAGAAGCTGATACCGTCCCGAGTCTGCACGAGTCAGCGCCAGGTCTCGGACATACTATCATAGCAAACTATGCATGCAGCGCATAGTAAGTAACTGTCCCCGCTGAAGCGCTGACTCATGAACCGCCCCCTTTGTCAGTTCACGGCGT
>NW_025955271.1:0-47110 GCF_022376445.1 Fomitopsis serialis | reverse complement strand
CCGAAATCAGTTTGGGCTCGTGGCTCTGAGCCAGCTCTGAGCTGGTCTTTGAGTAATTTAATCGAATTATAATCAATTATCAAATGGCGGTACTCTGTTAGCTCACGTCGAGGTGTTCGCCACACCGATACTCCTGTAATGCACTCGCCGCCAGTAGAACAACACATCTATAGTGTGCCCATTGCCTGCATCTGCAAACCACGCCCGCCGGCCCACTTTCTGCTTACCGCGCCCGCCGCCCACCTGCTTCCTGCGTACTGCACGTGATACCGCACTCGCCCCTGCATACCGCACTGGCGCCCAATTTAGGCCTCCTTCTTCCTCGCACGCTCGCCCTTGCCCTCTCTCTGTTGTCACTCTCACCCTCACGTTCGTCAATCTCGATGTCCATCGTCCCTCTCGTCCTCTCATCCCCCTCGTCCGGCTCGCCCGCGCAGACTGGTGTGTGATCCTTCATACCCGTTGACCCGCGCTGCACCCGTACCCGCTGCGGCGGGGTAGTGGGGCGGGTACAGGTACGGTCACAGTTCAGTGCCATCATTCCTTCAGCTCGTCGCAGCCCTCCTAATGCTATTATTTCTGCAGTGCGTCTCGCATGTCGTCACGATCATCGGGCCAGCCTCGACGAACGGTGGGCCGCCCGATTCCATGCACGGTGAGTAACTCACGATTTATTTGTGGACATAGCGCTGGCACACGACGAGCGGCTGGCAGGGATTGGCGGCAGGGATTGGCGGCAGCGAGCGGACAGTGGGCACGAGGCACGGAGCACGAAAGGTGCAACCTCGGCGACCGCAAGCACGCAGGGCAAAGACCCGGCCACGGAAGCACGACCTACCGAACGGACCATCCATGTACGAGGGCAAGTAGACAGCGGGCGCGGCGGTGCCAGGCGCACAGCACGTCACGCACGGCGATTGCAAACACGCAGGGCAAATGCCCCGCGTGCAAACACAGCCGACCAGCGGATGGCGAGCAGACATCAGCGAGGGCGAGTGGGCAAGTGGCATGAGGCTGAGCGAACTGCAGAGGTCACATGGAGCGGACGGCGGGCGCGGGTGTGTGCACGGCGACAAGCCCATATGTCACCATGGTTCACCACCGACACTGGCGGTGAACCCGGGTAGAGTACTCACCATAGATGCCGGTTCGTGAGGGTGTACTCTGTCGGTAGCCATAGTCTTTGTGCGAACGACGTTACAATGTATTCTAGTAGGCTATAATGAACAATAGGAGCTCTTCGACCGTAGAACAGTGTATCTAAAATTAAATCAAAATGCGACTCAAATGAAGCAGTCCCGAAATCCTGACCAAGACGGTGGCGACGCACGGGCGAGTGAAAAGACGCGAGGGCGAGCGAAAAGACGTGAGGGCGAGCGAAAAGACGTGAGGGTGAGCGATGATATGCGTGAATGAATGCAACGACCATCGTCGCTGCAATGAAATTACAACATGCATTCGGAGCGGGCGAGAACATGAGCGTTACGATGCAAGCATCGCGCAGTGCTACCGTAAGTAAGTACTTGACACACGGGACAGACACGACGGCGAAGGGTATAGCGCGTGATGATACAACATTGGCATACTAACAATAAAGTACGGCCTACAGGTACACAAAACATCAACCTACACAACGCCGGCCTGCTTCTTGCCAAAACCATAGCCAGAACCTATCACACAGACATGGAACATCAGTAATCATTGTTTCGAACTTCGATTAATACTCACCTTCACTAGGCAGTGGCCTGCAAGTCCCCTTGCCATTGTACGGTCGGCCGATGCACGCCGGCTCAGAGCCGACTCGTTCGGTAGCGCTTTGAAGAAGATGGTGCAGATAAAGATAGTCGGGGTCTCCCGTGAATGGGAGACTACGGATGTATGTGACGAATGTGGTGAGTTCGAGGGGAAGATCGTGGCAAAGAGCCGCAGGAGACAGCGACTGTTTTCGGTGAAAGATGTCGTCAGTCGCGAGGTCTTGCCAAGGGAGGTATCCGCGGAGAAGATAAATAATAACATATGCGAGCGACTCCAAATCATCACGACGCGAGTGTGCAATGCCAACGTGAACGTTGACGGACGCCCAGAGAGCAGTTCCGGTGAGTTGTAAGCCGTCGCGGTAAGGAATGTGTAAATGCTGGATGGGGTCTCGATATTGCTTTGCGAGGCCGAAGTCGACGAGGAAGACCTTCTGTGACAACGGTTCAGGGCCAAAGAGGAAGTTCGAAGGCTTGATGTCTCTGTGGATGTAGTCACGGGCGTGCAGTCGTTCTAGGATTGCGAGCTGAAACATCCTATGTGAGTTTATGCCAACGTCGCAGAAGAGACTACGCACCATTTGATTGCCAAACACCAAAGCAGCTTGAAGGCCAAACACGGCTCACCGCCTGGAGGCGATGAGGCAAGTGATGGTCCTAGAAGATCCAAGACGAGGACGTCGTATCCGTCCTCGGCCCCAAACCAACGAGCACGAGGGATACCGACCATCCTTCCTAGGTTTTTGTAGACGGTAACCTCGTGCTCCAGGCTTGATCGTGTACGATCGACGCGCTCGAGTTTAATCGCTACATCGACCATCTCAATGATGTCGACGGCCTCGTATACCTCACCTGAGGACTGCATGAGCAAAACGAGATTCAGTATGGTATGCCACGTACCAAACGACCCGGATCCGATCCTGGTCTTCAGCCGGAACCTGCCTCCAATGCGTGTGCGAACAAGGCTAATGGACATGACTACAGTGATGAAACGTGAGCACCGCAATAATAAAGGATACAAGCCACTCACTGAAGGAACTGATATTGTACAGGGGGGAGGGGGGGGGGGAACGAATGACAGTTCTTATGCGACTGCGGTGGGTATATAGGAGGTTGCCCGACGTATTATTAGCGAACGTATGAGCGACCCACGGTTCGTAGTCGTAGATGAACGCTGAGCGCTGAGCACTGGACTCCCACGCCCAGTGACTATTAGTGACCTCGAACTTCCGGTGCATCTACGTACTCACTCGCTACACAGGTGCTCGCTCGTCAGCTCTACTCACCTATATGTTCAGATCAGAGATCACCACCGACGTCAACGAGCCAAGGTGCCGAATGCGAAGGCGCACCCTCGCTATGATGTGTCAGACTCAACGCTCACCAGATGTCATCTCAGGTCGCCTGTACCTAATCCGTGCGGTTGTCTCGCTCTTGCTCCCGGATTTCATCTTGATCATTGCCTCCTTCATTGTCCGCTCCGTCAGCACTCGCAAGGGTCTCGCAAGGGTCTCGGCGGTCAAACGTGCAGTGGCCTTTGATGGTGAGTTCCATTGAAACACGCTCACTGGGCAATGTGCTGAGCTGCCACAACCACTCTCGCCCTCTGCATGTTTCGGGAAACTGCGTCACTGCCAAGGACTTAGCCTTAGCGAATGTCAACAGCATGAATATATGTACAGGTAAGTGCTAGCTGGCCCGCGTACAAGACTGAGTCCGTGCAATGTACAGCCTGACCTAGGGCATCTTGAACACGTCAGATTCCGACCTGCCCACTCATCCGCCCACGCGTCTTCTCACTCATCAGCGCACACGTCTCGCTAACGCATTTGCTGACCATTAACTCCGGGTCGCCCGCTCGTTCCTGTCCACCCATCCGCCCATCAGGCTGATTGGTGCGGGACCCGTGCGCATTTTCAAATGCTCATTATAGCTTCACGTACACGAGACTACATCTCCATTTACTACTAGTAGCACTCACCACTCTGACTCTCCGATTGTGCAGACACCTGAAGTACTGGGTGAAGCCAGTCTGGACGCCCTCGCCCTCGCTTTGTAAGACCGCGGCATCGCAAAGTGCGTAGGCAGTGCGAGTTTGCATATACTGACTAAGCAGGAACCGGTAGTAGTAGCTAGGCCTGAGGAACGTACACGCAAGCCACGCGAGGCTCTCAATTTCCCCGATATCAAGGCAATCATGCGTGCGTTCCAGTTTGTGTATGACAGGACTTGGCAGGTGCTCGTAGCACTCACGTTCTGTCGATGCCTACAGAAGTCGTCAAAGCCGCAAATCAAGGCAAGAAACCCAAGGCGAAGAACTGAAGCACAACAGCTAAGACTCAGCAATGTTGGCGAGCGGCGGGCGGTGCGAGCGAGACGAAGGCGTGAACAGGCGTGAGTGCGGTACGCAGGGTGCGCGGGTGCGCGGTACGCAGGGAGCGGGCAGGCGCGATATGCAGGGAGCGGGCAGGCGCGATATGCAGGGAGCGTGCGGGGCGGTCAGTCACACGAGGCACGGAGACTTCATTCCGCGAACATTGAGTTATTTTTCAGAATAGATGCGGATTCGGGTGATACCAATGAACCACTCTTGATCATCGGATGGGCACTTGGTGCGCTGCAGGCGACGAGAGGCAATGACTCGTGACGATGATAGGTAAGATATTGTACACCAAGACGTACACCGGGATGCTCGCAGCCTTATGTACTACTGACGGTTTCTAAGGAAGGCAAGCTACTCGAGGCGCCATCCTGTAGTGGTTTCAATCAGAAGAGGAGAACTGATAGGTATGTCCCTCTCACCTCGGTGTCCGTGGATCCGAATGACTCTGCGATGCGCACAGCGTGTTCCGCAAGCGGCAGGACGTCGACCCAGTCGATGTCTTGCTGGGTAAGCAATGCTTCCAACGCCAAGCGAATGCCGTGTAGGATCGTCGCTTGACGCATCGGTAGGACGGGTGAGTCGCGCAGGAGGATGGCGGTGAACGCGATAATCATCTCGACTGGCCCGCGCGCAGCATGAACCCTCTGATGCGCGCGTCCGAGTCGGGTCCTTCGCCAGCCCCAGCCGCTGGAGCGAAGGTAAGCAACGGTCTTCAAGAAAGTGCATATTGTGCACGAAGCAAGCATTCAATCAGTCAAGTACGAGTGAGACGAACACATGTTCAGAACTTACGTGCAGCGCGAGACTCTCTGCGAGTAGGTTGGTGCTGGCAAATGCAGCCGGATCGCTGGCACTGGCATGCGAGCGACACGCGATCCCCTTCGACAAACTTTCTTCGCTTGGCAGGAGCTGCTGCAACTGCTCCGCAGTATAGGGCTTGTGGCCACTGGCTATAAATTTGATGATCAGAGGCAGCTCAGTAAGACTCAGATTCTCGGAACGTCAAACGACTCACCAGCACTGCACCGAAGATGAGAGATGAGGCAGCCCATGTCGAGTGCGCGATGTGGGAGACACGAGAGGACTGACCACTGAACTAACTTGTTTTCTATATCTTTGAGAGATCGCCTTCCACGTCCGCCACTTCCGTGCGAGTTTGTGTCAGGGATGTCGGAGGTCCGAAACGGTACGTGTGGTGTGCAAGGTGCAGGACTTACACGGGCTTTGGCTGCAATAGAACATCAAGAAAGCATCCTTCCAATTCAGCGCGTTCAGAAGTCGAAGAAGTCGACAAACACATTAATATCGCAAACATGAAGTGAAACGCACCGCGCGGTACTTCTGCTCACCTCGCCAATCGCATCACTCCAGTTTTAGTGAGCTTGAGTCATAGAAGGAGAAGTAACTAACTGCTGACCTTATCACTAGACACGAGAGTCATTCCTAGCTCTTGGGTCTCACGACAACGGCTTCGGCATTTTTCCTCTAAGGTGAGCTATAATTTCAAGATCTCGGTCTGGCGTACTAATCGTGGCGCGAGGTTCCACTGAGAAGCCTCGAACGCACGACTCAGGGCATCGGAAGTTGCACGCATGCCTTCTGAAGAGTTATAGTGCCGGTTAGTCTTTGACATTGGAACTTCGAAGTTTTTGAAACACGCACGAGTAATATTTACCCCTCTTGAATCCTATTAGGCGAAGTGATCATGGCCCAAAACGGTGTCGATGATCAGCTACCTTCCTGCACAGACGGTCTAACTCGTCCGAGTCGCACTCTGAAGTCGAGTCGTCGGTGAGCGAACCAGTTGAGTTAAAGTGCCGGTGAGTCCCTGACATGACACTTTGAATTCGTTGAACACGCACGAGTAACACTTACTCCCCTTGAATCCTATTAGGCGAAACGATCATGGCCCGAAACGGCGTCGATGATCAGCTACCTTCCTGCACAGACGGTCCGACTCGTCCGAGTCGCACTCTGAAGTCGATGATCAGCCTCGTCCGAGTCGCACTCTGAAGTCGAGTTGTCGGTGAGCAAACCAGTTTATCATTAAAAAAAGCGAATATATTCTGATGATACAAAAGGGAATGTAGTCCGTCCTACTGCTGGCAATGGCTCCTCCGAATCGCGTCCAGAGGGGAGCAGAGATGCCTGCCTCCCAGGCAGCATTGCACGCCGGCGGCGAGGTAATCGACATCTCGGACAGAGGTTAGTCATAACCCCTTACTCATGCCGTACATACTCTGATTAGCCGTAGCGATTGACGCAGCGTTCCCGGACGTTGCCCGGGCGGAGGGCGGCGTGCCTGGTGGCTTGCACGCCCCGCCAACGACTGCCACTAGTCTTCAAAACCAACCTGCACCGACGGACAGCTCAGGCTCTCGCTCAGGTCGCCGCACTATCTATCGTGCCGCCGATGTCCCGAGGCCGGTGACGCCAGTAGCGCCACCGCCGTCGATCGCAGTCCCGCCACCAGGCGGATGGCCAAGTTCTGTCAGTAAACAAGGTAAAAAGCAGGTCGCGCACGACATCAACCATTTCTTCGATCGCAAAAATAAGACGGAACAAGGAATCATGCTGAAATGGTGTCGACTTTGCATGTAAGTATTACTAGCACCCATCCCTATTGTTCTGACTCGGAACGTGATGCTGATACTGAGTAGGCAGCGCGTGTACGCTGACCCTAATGCCGAGTTTTCTTTGATGGTGGCGTATGGGCCAAATACAGGTGGTGGCGCGCTTCGAGGGCACTTGACACAAGTGCATCCGGACGAATACAACACCGTCTGCGAAGTGACTGGCTGGCAATACTTGAACACGGACCGTACTCAGCCTCCGGACACGTCCACAGCGGCTGGCACGTCTGGTACAGCCGCCACGTCACTCGTCCCGACTCTTGAAGCGACTCGACAGGAGTTCACTCAAGACGTTTTTCTATCCTCGTTGGTTGATTTCGTAGTTGGAACCGATCAGGCGAGTTCTACGCCATCTTTTACACGTCTGTTGAGACTGACTTTCATTCAGTCTTTGAATGTCGTCGAGAGTAGGGAGTTTCGGGCGCTCATGCTCGTTCTGCGCTCTGAGTTGCGCGACAAAGACATTCCTCACCGCACCAAACTGCGGGAGCTAATCATCAACCGATGGAAGCTCTTCTTCGAGGACGTCAAGAAGGAGCTTTTGGTGCGATTGCTCTCTGCTCATGCTTGGGGGCGTACTGATTTTGGTAGAGCGCTCCGGGGCGTATCAACTTCACGGCCGATATTTGGAGCGATCAGCGTCGACGGGGTTACCTCGGGGTGACGGCTCATTGGCTCGCCTTGCGCAAGGGCAATGGAGAGTCGTATCTCACGATGGAGTCCACGTTGTTCGCCTTTCATTATCTGCGAGGAAGACACACCGGCGAAAACATCGCGCTCCTCATGATCAACCTCTTCAAGCGTGCGGAGCTCCCCTGCGAGAAGGTAGTGATTCTCTTTCTTAAGTATTAAGCACTGACAACCTCAATCGAATAGATCGGGTTTTTTACCATGGACAATGCGTCCAACAATCTCACATTCCTAAGCAGCTTGGAACGCAACATGAGGCTCGACAGCCCCAACCTCGACTTCGTCGCACGTTCGCGGTATATCCGCTGTTTCCCCCATACGGTCAATATTTGTGCTCAGGTCGTCATCTGTGCGTTCTCGAAGGGTACCATCTCACCTTCTCACGACGAGAGCGACGACGAGGACGGTGAGGATGAGAACGATGGCGAGAATGACATCGACGCCGACGAGGACCTCCAAGGAGACGATCTGGAGACCGATGAGTTTAACTACGCTGCCTCGAGATCTAACCGCCCAGTTATTCTGCTCATGCGTGACGTCTCCAAGAAGTTCCGGAACTCAGATTTCAACAAGATGAAATTCAAGACGATCTTGCAACACGGAAATGAAACATGCAGCTTCAAGAATGCTCGAACCAATCAGGTCATATTGGTTACGGACCGCGAATTCATCCTTGACGCTCGCACCCGGTGGGACTCTACCTATGCGATGTGCATCCGCTTCATTGAGCTACGACCGGTACGCACTTTCACATAATGCTGCTCCCATTGAATTTACCTTCTTCTATGTAGGCACTGGATACCTTTGGGCTCTTTGAGCGCAACTCGGACATCACGCCAATGATCCCCAACGTCGACGAGTGGTACTTGATCGAGGATCTTTATGAACTGTTGAGGGTACGTCGCGTGATTTCATTGACCCTCGTTATGTTGTGCTTAATACCTATTCCAGCCCCTGCACGTCATGCAAACCATGATGTCGAAGGAGAAGTCGCCGATGCTGGCCGGATCGGTCATGGCGCTCGAGAAAATGATGACGGGGTGGGAGGCACTCTCCAAGAAGAAGCCCCATCTTAAGGGTGTCATCGAGGCAGGACTGAATCGCGCGAAGAAATACTACAGGTTTATGGACGACAGTCCCGTGTACATCATCGCGATGTGTAAGTCTCTGAGATTCTAATCATGCACCTTGCTCACACGGAACAGTTCTCCACCCGCATATGCGTTTCTCGTGGATCGCCGCTAATTGGGGCGCATCGTGGGTCATCGACGCATATGCGATCGTACGTCGGATGGTAAGTATGGCAGCATCGGTCAGGTCGTCAATACATCGCTGATGCTCATATGTACTATTACAGATGATCAAATACTACGAATATGTCAGACCGGCCACGTCCACGTCGTCTGCCGAGTCAACATCTCAGCTGTCTGGCGCGTCGACGTCGCAAGTCTCTGCAGCAGGGGCTCCCTCGTACTACACCGTCGCTGATGCGCTCGGTGACGAGGTCCGCGCAATGGAGACCGACTTTCGTGAAAGAGCTGCACAAGGAAACGACGAGCCTGTGGAAAAAATCGTTGAGCGTGAATTTCAGTCCTACCTTCACTCTCCACCGGAGCGGGAGGACGTCGATCTTCTCAAGTTCTGGCATGTGAGTACATTCCTGAGGTGAAACCACAGCTGTCTAATTTCTTTTTCATCAGAGATCACAGGTCGCGTACCCGATCCTGTACCGCATTGCCCTCGACTATCTGTCGGCACAGTCTTCGTCGGTGCCGGCGGAACGTGCTTTCTCGGCCGGTGCGGAGACCGACACAAAGCGTCGCAACCGTACCTCGCCGATCCTGATGGAAGCGCTACAAATGGCGAAGTTCGAGATCAAGCGAAGGGTTAGTAACGGCCAGGAAGACCCAATCGACTTCACTACTGGTTGGCAGTCTGTGGAAAGTGATTTCCAGGTGCTCCCTCGGATGCAAGACATGCCAAGATTAGGCGATCTGTTGCTCAGCGACGCCGAGAACGCTATGGACAGTTTGCTTCGTCGGCTCAACCAGCTAGACCCTGCGCCTACGAACGAGCCGTCGGGCTGAGCTGCCGCACAAGACCTTTGTCAACGTCAATATCAGTGAGTCTTTCAGTGCGGCTTCCTTCGGAATTTGACTCGAATCATTTATGTCAGGCGTCATGACCGTAAACTCGTTGCAATGTCCTGTAGGTTTTGTTAGTACGACTAGATGATCCATCGTCGATTTTCTTGCTGAAACGCGTAGCCATGTACGATGCTCAGGCGGCGTGACTCGGATGTGTCAGATGTACAATGTATCTGTTCTGTTACTTCCATGTTGCATGTACGATAGCGTAGGATGACTCAGGTGGTGCTCGATACACGATTCTCGCACTGGATATGTTGATGCAATACACTAGTACTTCGATTCTGCAACTTTGCTGTGTGTAAGATCGCCCGACGCCACTGGCAGTTCGCAAGCGCCCGACAGTGGTGCAATGCGCCTCATCCCTCGCAAGTAATATTATTTGCCGATGTTAAATCTTCATTTGAATCATTCCTCCTGTATGTTATTAGTAGGTCTGTCAGATTTTGTCTCTTATTCTTCAACGCTGATTGCACTAACAACTTTAATCGACTGGTCGGTCAGCGTCAAACGCGCGACACGGTCCTTCGGCGCTAAAGCACTAGTACCGGCTCCCTCACGTCGCACGACCAGCTCTGAAATTGGTGAGACCTTGAGGTCCCCATCGTCTATCTGAGCAGCGAAAACTGACTGCGTCTAACAGGTTGGAACTTTTATTGGAACTTCTCGCTCCACAAGAAGGCCAGCAGACGGCAGCATGTAACGTGGTCAAGGAGGGCACCGATGATCAGGTCGTCTGCGGAGGAGATGGCTCTCTGGTGCGGATGCCTTCTGGTCCAAATGTTGGCATATTGATGCGTTGCGCGCAGCCGGTACGTGATACTCAGCACCTCATGTATTGTATCAGACGCTGCTCAAGTTTCACCAGAACTTGAACTATCTCCACCTTGACTACAACATGTCCTTGAAGCCGGTGACGACGCTCACGACCAAGGAGCATAAGAAGTCGCGATCCGGCAATGCCTTCCATCTCTGCCGTGAAATCTGTCGTCTCACGAAGTTATTGGTCAACGCGCACGTCAAATTCCGTCTCGGCAACGTCGATGCATCCCAGCTCGTGGATGCGTTGCAGTACATCTTCGCGCACATTGGTGCCCTTACGGGTATGTACCGTTACAAGTACAAGGTCAGTCGTCCTCCTTCTCAGCGCAAGTACCCCTCATGCTGACCCCTTCCCGCCGCTTAACTACAAGCACAACACCAAGCTCCTGGTGCTCGCGCTGGAGAAGCTCAAGGAGGCGTATTCGGTCAAGGGCCGCTTGAACCAGTCGCAGCACCAGGAGCTGGCGCTCATCGACACTCTCGTCAGCGTGTTCTCTAAGGACAACCCGCAGGTTCTGCTCTCACTGGGGACGAAGTTCGCATCCTCACCTCGACCCTCGCATCCGTCTTCGATCGCACTGCTTGTTCGGTAGAGTGGAGGTGACTAGGTATGGGTGTAGCATGCCCGCGCTGTGAGTTTCATTCTCACCACTCTTGCACCTAGCGCTGACTGTGGCTGTTCACGCACTGACATACAGACCTGCTGTGGCGTAGACCATGATCAGCATAAGAAGACGTTCTATTTCGTCGAGCCCCATCTCACGGTCACAAACCCGATGTACACGCCTCCGTTGACCACGGACCACCTCATGGGCATCACGTTTAGATCGGCATCTCGAGCTGGTGAGTAATATGTTCATTTGTGGTACGTTGCCTGACTCCGCTGTGCAGTGTAGAATGCATGTTCCATCGCCAGCAGGTCGCACAAGTGTGCCCCTACCGCCTATTCCGTAAATTTGTTCTGTATAACTCTCAATTACCATATGTTTCTAGTTTCGTATCCCATCGGGCTGTCAAATATAGATGTCAGCTGTTTGTTCCACTGCCGCGACGTAGCTACGCGATCTTTATCAATTCCGAGTATACATGGTGGGCGGGAGAATAACCTGAGGCTCCCTTAGACTCCCTGATAGCTGGCTGTGATCAGTCGGCTTCAGTTAGCGCCCGACCTGCGTTGATCCTGACTGCCAACACCGCCGTGACAGTCCTCCCTTTAGCTTTAGGCTCACAGCATGCCTGGGACTCGGTGGCGGGTACATGGACTTGAAGCTCTTCGAGAGCACTTCGGCAGGTGTCTGGCTGACTGGTGGCTCGGGCCCGTTTGTATCCCCACTGTCTACGGTCATCGCTTCTTGATCTCGCCGACTACCTCAAGTGTTCCTTCTACGAATACTTCAACATCATTGCAAGCGACCGAACTGTGAAGTCACGAGGAAGGGAGGGATGCAGCGATGGTACAAATGGTGAGTACTGATGCTCCGCATCAGGAAAAACCTTCATTACTTAAGTAATCTTAGTTAGACCAAATAGTGTCCAAAAGACATTTTAGCTGGCTGAGACAAGTCAAAATCTTTAATAAGCTCCGCAAGCATGCACAATACTATTCTAGACTCAAAATAGTATTTCCCTTGCTCTAGCTATAGAGCACTTTAGAGCGACTAGGTACATCCTCCGTTACTTTGCCTCTTCAGATTAAGCAGAATCTAATGCCTCTTACATTACTTACATTACTTATTCTGAATCACTGACACTGGCTGGACGAATTCTACATCTCATAGGCATTGGATAACAGTGACAGATACACAGTAGACTAATACAGCATGTGAAAGCAATGGCCAGCAATCAATCATGGGTCACGAACAGGACAAGGACAGGACAGCAATGTGAGACAACTACTAGTAATAGTACAGGGATGAAGAACGAAATGTTACTCAGGCTGGTCATCACGATGGTACGTGCGAGTACGTGCGGGTACGTGCAGTTGCACGTCTTCCAAGGGGTAGTACATGGTACGAATGTTGAACTTCCGACTTTCCAGTGTTATCTTATCTTATCAGTTACGTACATATATGGACTTGTGTTCTGCGATGTAGTATTACATACATTCTTTTGATGGACTCTGTCTGGACTCATCTTGTGACTCGCTCCAGACCGATCTACACTGTTCCAGACTTATTCTGGATCATTCCACTCCCTTCCGGCATGTTCCATGACCTTCCAGTACATTCCTTGATCACATGGACGCTTATGCATATCCCTATCTCTGGAGTTAAGGCTTACTCATTTCCCTAAAACTCGGACTTAGTGATTACTGATCTGCTTACTGATGTAGCATGTGATCAGTCCCAGACATGTATATATACTAGGGTGATTCCCCCCTAATGGATAACGATCTCTCCTCTCTTCTGCCTGCCTAGCATCAGAGTCTTCCCTCTGGGATAGGTCTGTTCACTCCACTCTACTGTCCTTCACTTCCACTGGCCTAACAAGCCCTTCTAAACCTCTTTCACTTCAACAGGTTATGAGCCCCGCGCTCTGATCGTTTATATCACCTGTACCTTTTGCGCAACCAAAGCCCAACTCTTGAAAGAGTGAGTTGGCATATTTTGTCCTTATTTGGACTACTGTTTAGCCGCTCTGTGACAAGTGCCCAAAGCCTTGTCCAAGCGCATTTCCAGGGTAGCTCGCAAGAGCAATTACGAAGTTTTTCCACCGTCTCGTCGTGAGAGATACGACGTAGGCGACGCCGACACTAGCGCTGTTGCTGAGCGTCATCAGCGTTTATACGGTCATCTACCCATCGATCGCCAGATCGATATCATCCTCACTCCTACCCCGCGCCCTCGCCGTCCCACCTATCGTCGCCCTGACACCTCTCGTCCCCGAAGGCGTCCTGTCGCAAGACCCTTGAGCAGCAGCTTGAGGAGCTCCAGTTGAAGGCAGACGACTCTAGGGCACTCCTTGAAGCTCGACGTGCGGAGTACGCTGCTACGCTTGCCGCTGAAACCGCCGCCAAAGAAGCTGCCAAGGCTTCCCTTATCGCACGCATCGAAGGCGTACCTCTTCCCCTTCCTATCACAGCCCTTAAGCCGTTTGACGCCGACTTCAAGAAGAAGTCTCAGACGGAGAAGGCCGCCATCCTCACGAAGCGTCTCTTCGCCGTTCAGAAGCGCCTTCACCCTCTCTTCACCCACAAGCTGCGCGACACTGTTCGCTGGTCACTCACCGACAACCTCAACGCTTTTGGACGTCGGTTCAATTGGGTCTGTTCTCACTTTGAGACAGAGGGTCATTCGTGGTCGCACGACGCGCTCAACGACGTCAAGCTTGTCTGCGAGCTGATTGGGAAGATCTCCTTCAAGGAGCTTAGCAAGAACCTTTCTAAGGTTACTAGGAAGTTGGGGACTTGCACAAGGGCAATCACTTGGCTTGGGTAGACAAGTATTGTAGTCGCGTCACAAATTTTATCTTTGTTCCTGGAATATTTTTCAGTGAAGCATCACAACTGTGGCAACGTCTCAAGAGGAGACATTTGCAGAGACTCAGGTCTCTTCAGGCGAAGAGTCAGACGACTCATACGATTGTTCAAACCACTACCATCTATACGACTACGAGGAGGTTTGCGACGCTCATTATAGAGACGACGATCAAACCTGGTGGAACTGTGATAACACTCATTGTCCAAACCGTTACCACACACCATCTGGTGATTTTCCTCGAGGCTTCAAAGCTGGTATCGCTGTCGAAGCTTGGCAAGACAATTTCCTATTCGCCAACGAATTTTCGGAGTCACCTCCAAAACCTGAACATTTAATCTCGCTCCCTGAGTCGAGATCTCAAACACCTGAACCGGAGGAATTACCCTTCGAGTTATTTACACCAGAACCTCCTTCTTCGCCCGACACACAAGGCGAATTTATCCTCTTATCCGCAACCATGGGTGACGTCAAGCCAGACAATATCCCTAAGCTCTCTTCAGCGTCTCAATACGCTGACTGGTCTGCCGCTATGCGCGGTTATTTAATATTCATAGAGCCTGGCCCGCTGTTATTGCAACAGTAACTACCGACACAGAGTACAAGAAACAGAATGCCCGTGCTCAGGGTGTTCTATTTATGCGGACTGATCGCTCGATGCATCATTTGCTCGAGGGATCTAGTGGTGAACTCAAGACCGCTAAGGAAATGTGGGCGGCCCTTAAGACAGCCTTTGGTACACCCGACACGGCATTCGTCTGGAGTCTCTTCCAGTCGGTGATCAAGTCTCCGGAGATGTCTGATTCCAAACCTCTGCAGGATCAGATCAACAAGCTGGTTACTCGGCTTAAGGAGATTACGGCTGGTGGCATAACTCTCGGTGAATCGACCCAGGCTCTTCTCCTTCTGTCGAAGGTGCCTGAATCCTATCAATCGATGATCTCTGCGCTCATGGCGACGCAGAACATCAAGGATCTCAAGGTCGACTCTGTTCAGTCGAAGATTCTTGCCGAAGAATCTCTCCGCCGGTCTGGTATGGGACAGTCTGCGTCCAAGACATCCCAGGTCAAGCACAAGTCATCGGGTCCCTGTGGTCACTGCGGTGGAAATCACGGCAGTGAGAATTGTTGGACAAAGTACCCGCATTTGCGCCCCCAAAATAAGGGTGGCGGCAAGGGGAAAAAGGACAACAAGGGCAAAGGCAAAGGGAAGAATAAGGGCAAGGGCAATGGTAACGGACAATCTGGTTCTGGTTCCTCCAACGCTGCTACTACTTCAGACTCCACAAATGTTGTAACTGTAGAATCCTCCGTGTCGTCTTCAGCTAATACTATGACTGCTTCCTGGTATACTGCGGGTCACTCCGCTTCTGGAAGAATGACTGACTGGATTATGGATTCTGGTGCGTCGAAGACAATCACCAACGACATGGCTGATTTTTGGGACTATACTCCTTACGAGGAACCCATGATTTTTGGTACAGCCGGCAAGTCTAAGATTGCAGCTTATGGAGAAGGGACCATCAAAGGTGTTGTGCACGTTGAAGGGAAACATGTTAAAGCAACTATTACAAATGTTGCTTACATCCCTGCCGCATCTGGTCGCCTATTTTCTACTGGTGTTATTGAGCAATCAGGTTTTACCCTAGTTCAGGGAGGAGGTCGTATGGTCATCTATGACCAACCTATTTCGCAAGGTCGAGTCTGTGGTAACATGATCATGGAGGCACACCATAAGCCCTTCAATAATCTCTATATGTTGTACCTAGACATTTTGACACCGCAATCGGCAAAGTCTACAGACAAGTCGAATTTTCGTCTCTGGCATGAACGCTTCGGACATTCGTCTGAAGATGTTATTCGTCAGATTCCCAAGCACACTAAGGGTGTGGATTCCATTGGTGCCAAGGATACTTCTTCTCCTTGTGCAGGGTGTCAGTGGGGCAAGTCTCATCGCGCTCCATTTCCCCCATCGGCTAAACGTGCTACAAAGCCCCTTGAGCTCATTCATACTGATGAGGACGGTCCTATGCGTACCACTGCAATAGGTGGATGGCGTTATTTCATCAGCTTTCTTGACGACTATACTGGTCTTGGTCGTGCCTATTATCTCAAGCACAAGAACGATTCGATCCAAGCGTTCGATGACTTCAAGGCATGGGCTGAGAACCAAACAGATGAAAAAATCAAGGCTGTACGCTCGGATCGTGGGGGGAATATACGTCTGCTGCTTTTACCGAACATTTGCGCAAATTTGGTATTGAACATCAGTTCACAATGCCGTACTCTCCTCAACAGAATGGGAGAGCTGAGCGCTGGAATCGGACCATTGTTGAGAAGGCTATGTCTATGCTGCATCATGCTGGACTAAGCCATGGTTTTTGGCAATTGGCTGTGGACACTGCGGTTCATATTTATAATCGGCAACCTATGCGACGCCTTAACTGGCAATGCCCCATTACTCTCTGGAATGGCACAATTCCGGACATTTCATACTTTAGGATTTTTGGGTGCAAGGCATTTGTGCATGTGCAGAAAGAACAGAGATCTGGGAAGCTCGACAAGAAGGCTGTTGAGATGATCTTTGTAGGCTATGAAGTTGGTTCCAAAGGGTATCGTTTCTGGAACCCGGCTACTCGAAGTATTGTTGTGTCTCGTGATGTGACCTTCGATGAAGAGACATTTCCTGCACGAAAGGACTTAGGCAATAATCCGAAATCCCTGGATGAGCCGTTTGATGAACCTCCTGAGGATGCCAACTCAGAGGATTTAGATTTTGAGGATATTCCTATCCCTGTTCCTGTCCCGCCGGAACATGAACCTGAAGAACATCAGGAGCCAGTGGGAGATAATCCGCAACAGCAACCTGATCCAGTAGCTCCTCCGCAACCTCAGTATGAGCGTCCTCGCCGTCAAGGTGCTGGACAGAACCCTCAGAGGAATAGAGACAATGCCTATGGTGACGAGCCACCAGCAAGTATTGACCGTCGTACTGATAGTCAAGGCCGTCAACAACCTGAGGCTGAAACTGCTCAATTTATACGGATGCTGGCGGAAGCAAACCATGGTCTTCCCCAAAGTCATAAGGAAGCCATGGAATCTCACGACCATGATAAATGGCTCGCTGCTGAAGGTTCTGAGTACAAGTCACTCATGGACAATAAGACTTGGGTTCTAGTTCCACGGCCTAAAAACCGGAAGGTTGTCAAGTGCCGTTGGGTTTATGCGATTAAGCACGATGGTCGCTATAAAGCACGTGTTGTCGCAAAGGGATTTACCCAAGTATGGGGTCAAGATTATACTGAGACTTTCTCTCCGGTTGCACGGTTTGAATCTGTACGCTACTTGTTGGCACATGCAGCCCTTGAAGATTGGGAGATAGAGTCTATGGATGTCAAGACGGCATTCCTTAACGGTGACCTTGACGAGGAAATCTACATGGAACAACCCGAAGGATGGGTTGTACCTGGCAAGGAGAACTTTGTCTGTCTTCTCAAGAAGGCAATTTATGGATTAAAGCAAGCTTCTCGTCAATGGAATGCTAAGATCCACAAGTCTCTCCTAGACTTAGGGTTTAAACGGACTTATTCGGATGCTGGAATTTATGTCTTCTCCCGGGACTCTGACGGACACACCTGCCTAATCATATTGTATGTCGACGACTTGCTCATCATGGGTGACTCGAAATTGTTTATCGACAACATCAAGCAGAAGTTGTCCTTAGAGTATCAGATGACAGATCTGGGTGCTGTTCAGCGATTCCTTGGTCTTAGAATACGTCGAGAGCGTACTACACGTCTCATCTACGTTGATCAGGAAGACTATATTGAGTCAGTTTTGGAGAGGTTTCAGATGTCCAACTGCAAGCCTGCACGGACACCTCTTCCCGCTGGAGCAGACCTAGAGAAGAATCCAGACACAGCATCTGAGGTTTTCCGTACCCGCTACCAGAGCATTATTGGCAGCATCATGTATGCTATGCTCGGTACTCGTCCAGACATTTCTTTCGCGGTCACACGTCTGGCAAAGTATTCTTCAAACCCATCCAAAGAGCATATGCGGTTAGCCTACTATGTCCTAAGATATCTTCAAGGGACTAAGGAACTCGCTCTCTGTTATGACGGAGGCTCGAATTCTGGTCTGATTGCCTATTCAGACTCTGACTGGGGTGAAGATCACGATGATAGGCACTCTACAAGTGGCTTTACTTTCCTTATGGCCAATTGTGTCGTTTCTTGGGTGTCAAGACGTCAACCGACGGTATCTTTGTCTTCAACTGAAGCAGAGTATAAGGCCAGCTCTGACTGCTGTCGTCAGATGGCCTGGCTACGTCATTTTGGAGAAGAACTGGGAGATAATATGTCTCATCCAACTCCGCTTTGTCTTGACAACCAAGGCAACATTTTCCTTGCGGTGAACCCTGCTGTGGATCGCCGCACCAAGCATATAGAAATCCGTTATCACTATATTCGGGAGTTCTACGAACGTGGAGAAATGGAGATCTACTACGTCGCAAGTGAAGACCAACTTGCTGATGCCTTGACCAAGAATGTTCCATTCAGTGGAATTGAGAAATTCAGGTCTTCAGTTGGCATGATGAGATACTTGACATCTTGAACAAGTGGGAGTGTTGAACTTCCGACTTTCCAGTGTTATCTTATCTTATCAGTTACGTACATATATGGACTTGTGTTCTGCGATGTAGTATTACATACATTCTTTTGATGGACTCTGTCTGGACTCATCTTGTGACTCGCTCCAGACCGATCTACACTGTTCCAGACTTATTCTGGATCATTCCACTCCCTTCCGGCATGTTCCATGACCTTCCAGTACATTCCTTGATCACATGGACGCTTATGCATATCCCTATCTCTGGAGTTAAGGCTTACTCATTTCCCTAAAACTCGGACTTAGTGATTACTGATCTGCTTACTGATGTAGCATGTGATCAGTCCCAGACATGTATATATACTAGGGTGATTCCCCCCTAATGGATAACGATCTCTCCTCTCTTCTGCCTGCCTAGCATCAGAGTCTTCCCTCTGGGATAGGTCTGTTCACTCCACTCTACTGTCCTTCACTTCCACTGGCCTAACAAGCCCTTCTAAACCTCTTTCACTTCAACAACGAATACGGCGGATAGATTATGTCCTAGGGCTTAACTTAGCTCGGGTCTACGAAAGGCTGACAGACTGAGACTTACCTTGGAAAGACCAACTGCAGGTCGATGCGTCGGAATTCAAAGCCCCTGATAGTAATGTATTAGCTTCGAACATAGCTCACGAGAGCAACCTACGCAGACGACGCAGACGGGTGGAGTGTGCGTACCTCAGGGCCCCTCTCCCTCGTCGATCTCATCCTCCTCAAGTTGAGGCTCGTCAGGCTCCTCGCCTTCCGACCCATCCTGCACAGCACCGAGATTGCTACTGGACGCTCCAGCCGTCTGAGCACCGTCGTCGACAGGGTCCTGTTCGGCATGTTTGGCATTGGCTGAGGCCGACTTTGAGCCTGTCTTCGCCGTCTTCATGCTCGGAGGCTTCCCTTTGCTTGAGGGCGGCTTCGCCGCGTTTGCGTTCGCGTTCGCATTCGTGTTCGCATTCGTAGACTTAGCCGTAGACTTCGTCGCGGCTATCGCCCCGGCGACGGAGGTAGACGGAGATGTCGCCCTAGTGCTGAGCTTCGCACGCATGCGGTCGAATTTGAGAAAGCTGGCGCCCTTGGCGACAGGCTCGGTTTCTTCGATGACATTCAGGTTGAGTCGCCCGCTGTGAACAGGCGTCAGCCACTCGAATTAAGTTCTGCTTCGCACTCACGATATATGGCCCCACAATTCCTTCTTCGTCTGGTCGTAGTACTCCGGAAGTTCCTCTTGCAGGGTCTCTAAGATGGCAATGAGACCATCCCACCTATAACTGACGTTAGTAAATGTTTTAGTCTGCGGAACGGAGACCACTAGTACTTGACGGCGAACAGCTTGTTCGTGAAGAAATTGGAGCCGTGGTTCATGATCTCCAGCAGGGCATTCTCAATCTGTGTAACAGAGGACATCAGGGCTGAACAGAATAAGTTTCCAGGCCACGCACCGCGTTGCAAACCAGAGCAATCAAATTGTCTGGGACCTGAGAGAATCGGTCCATGGCAGCGTGAAGGTTCGCGTCCGCACGCGCTCCCAACGCCCAGTGCTGGAATATCAGCTCCGAAATGGCAGGATGCCGGAATGGCTCGTCCTCGTTGAATCGACTTTCCTGCTGCAAGTGTCACTAGCTAGTCGTATGTAGGTTATTTCGGGCCCACCTTCACATTCAGCTGCTTGCGGTCGTCGAAGACAATGTTGATGTCGCTGAAAACAAAGTTGGGGATGTTTCTCGATCCTGTGCCGTCGTTGACCTGGGTAGGATGCGCCATCAGCAGCCATGCAGCTGCTCTGCTTCTCTGCTCAGCGGATAGACCATGAAGGCCGTACACCGTCTCGACAACAGCCTTTGCCTTCTTCTTCAGCTCGTTCCGAAACTGGGACGCACACGCCCAGACCTCGAAACAGGTCAGAGGGCCCAGGTTGAAGACGCGTGTCGTGTGAGACTCACAACGTTATAGACAGCCTTCTGTAGCGCCGCACGCCGCGCCTCCTCCTCGTTCTTCGCCTCCTCGTCCTTGACATCGCCTTTCTTGACCTTCCCATCGCCCTTCTTTGAATCGCTGATCATATTGAAACCAGATTTGAGGGCTTTGATGCGGCGGCCGTTCTTGTCGCGCATCTCATGCGCGTCATGCACACTGTCGCGAATGATCTTGTTTCTGCTAGGGAGTCGGTCGCTTGGAATAGAGCGGTCTGACGTCCATGCTGTGTTGAGAGCGATGCGAAGGCGTAAGCAGTTCTGGGACGCGGTGACGAGCGCCCTGAGGTCAAGTGGGAGATCTGTTACCTTCGCCCGTTTGTTGCGGGTGCTCTTCGATCGCCGACGCTTTCCTTTCTCTCTCGTCTCGTCGCGCAAGACCTGCGCATTTAGTTATAACCTCGCTGATACCATGTAAGCACTCACCACTACGTCGTCGTCGTCGTCGTCATCGCCATCGTCGTCGTCGTCGTCGTTCTCGCTGCTCTCCTCCTCTCCTCCTTTCTCCAGGTCCTTGTCATCATCCTCCTCGTCATCGTCTGCGTCCACATCCTCGGCATTTGGTTCAGCGTCGCGCTCGTCGTCACTTTTATCGAGGTCGCTTGCGCCTGAGTCCGTCGTAGATTTCGCTTGGGTGACCACTCTGGCAATGTCTTTCCCTTTGCCCTTTGCCGCGGCCTGCGACGATGTTCCACCTCCTCGAGGCTACACAAGTATTGTCAGTAAACAGCATTACAAATATTTTTGACTACCTTCGGCGGCACCGCAACGTAGGCAATTCGCCGTTTGCTGCCAGCCGGTGACGAGGGAGATGTGGGGGGGGAGGCACCTTGTTCTTGGTCGAAGACGACGAGACATCCTGCTGTGCTTTCTTCGCGGTTTGCGTAGTAGTCTGTGGGTGGCTGTCGGCGTTGCTGCCCTCGTCATCGGAAAGAACAGTGGTCTGCCTTGCCTTGCTCTTGGCCTTCGATGTCGCCATCTTGCCTGGGTTGTTAGCCTGTCAAACGCGAGCCTCGCTTCAGTAGTTAGAGAACGCACTGAGCGACTGGGCGATGCTGGCTTCCTCGTCATTGAGGTTGGTTGCCTTTTTGGCCGCCTTTCTCGGTGATTGAGGTTGTCCCTTGCTAGATGCTTTAGACCTAGGCGGCTGAGGCCTGGGCAGAACCTTGGCTTGAACGGTGAACCGAGTGTGGAGTCAGGCCGGTCTATCACTGAAAAAAAAAATGATACTGACTCTGGGACTGCATTCCGCCTGACTTGCCGCTCTTCCCTGCCTCATCTGAGCTATCCGCAGTACCCCCGTCTTCGGGGACCTCGTCCTCTTCACCCTCGTGGTCGACATCCATGTCGTCTTCGTCTCCAGCAGGCTCTGAATCTGACACGGCCTTCTTCTTCTTGTGCCTTACCGGCTGTGTCTCCTCTTCACCAGAAGACTGGTGGTCGTTGACCATCATTGCGGCGGACCTTTTTCGTACATCTGATGGTTCGTAGTACTCATTAACCATGAATAACGCTACATGTGTACTCGACTCACCCTTCTGGTGCGACTCTTTTGCGCTCTTGCTAGCCTCCAGAGCCATCTTGCGAAGCTTCGCAAGAGCCTGTCGGTCAGCAGGAGATAGCCCAGACGTGTTGATGTTCGGGATTGAGTCGCTGCCTGACTTGCTGGTCTTCGCACGATCCTGCTGGCCGGCGCCTCGCTTGGTCTTGGAGCCATCGTTGGAAGCGGAGGCTTGTTTCCGAGCGGCTGATCGAGTGCGCGATCCCATCTTAGCAGTGAGTAGAAAGTAGAGAGGGGTTAAGGAGAGGACAGCAAAAGGGTGAGAGCGGAGTACCTTCGCTATGCACTTCCGCTACTTCCGAAGTCGTGCGGCCTTCGGCGTTATCAATCAGCGGCATGCGCCCGCACTAGCTCTAGAACCACGTACGCTCAGTAGAAAATACAATACATCAGTAACTGTTATAGGTACGAAGTATTGCTAGCCTAGCCGTTCCAGATGAGAGTAAGTGTGGGGCTTGCCGTGTGCATCAGGAAAACAGAGAATCCCTATGTTTGCCAATATAGGGCCCGACATAGACGGTATAGGCTCGTCGGAAACCCGTGTATAGTACAGTATAGTATGCTTGCCGATACTATAGTGGTGATAGTGCCACCGTGATCGACATAGAATAGCATAGTACACGATAGAATGCTAGTAGTATAGATCTGTAAGCCGACATACAGTAACATATGCCATCACAGTATACATCTCAAAGCATAGCATTGGTCGTACTGGTCGCTCACAGTTGTCGGCAGCTCGTATAATGAAAAGAACATCGAATTGAATGCTTCATATTACAAGATGACAGTATTACAACTATATAAACGAGTATCGTATGTTGCGCCGCCAGTGTACTCGCCGAAGCTAACACGATATTGAGCTAGTTAGTAGGCGAGAGCGGACGGGCAAGACGTGTGAGTAGGCAGGAAAGAGGAAGCAGGTGGGCAAGAGAGGCCGAGGGCGCCCCCATCCACTCACCAAGATCCCGAGCATTCGCAAGTGATACGCCGCACGCGACGATGCGAGTCTTGATCTCGGTCTGCGCGGAAATGTACCGTGTACGAGAGATGACAACCTCGTAGTTGGGACCAACCTCACCGCCGACAAGTTGAATTTCACGGCGATCAACAGACCGATCGTCTGCACGTTCTTACGCTGACGCCATCTCCTTGACAGAACGTCCCACTGTGAATAACACCGTCAGCAGCGCCTGAAATACTGAGCATTTATCGCGTACCTGGGCAGGAGTGCACACCATGACGTCTCCCTTCTCGAGCAGCCTCAAGTCTGCGCTAGTCTCTCCTGTCAGACTGACGATCTCCTTGCCGCCTTGAAGGCCGCCGAATTTGTTGCGCCATTCAGCGACACGAACATCCACCATCTCCTGGTACGGCTCGATGCACACCGCGCATTGTTCTCCACGCTTGCTCCAGAGCCGCAGGAGTGCGACTCCGCACAGACGGTCTTCCCACTACCCGTTGGCGCTCCGACGAAGACATTCTCGTCAGTCGTATACAGGGCCTGGACTACCTGTATTTGAATCTCGTTGAAAATCTGGATGGTCGAAGAATAGATGCTCTCGAATTCCTTGTTATGCAGAACAGAAAGCAGTAGCGGTTGGAGGTCAAGGATAGGTGTACGTTGCGGGAACTTCTCCGGCAGGATGAGGTGCTTGAAAAGAATGGGGAGACGAGTCTCCGCATGCAGCCAGCGATCCGAGACGATGGAGATGTAGTAGTTGGGAGGGACGGGCTCGAACATGGGCACGGTCAGCGTCACGTTGTGTTCGTCCTCTGCATATCGCTGTCGAAGGATGAACGTGTCATGGAACAAGACGATCTCGCCGTCGACGTCCTCGACCATGATCCAGAAGGACTCAGCTGTTCCATGAATCTTCTCGTCCCACCGGAAGTCGGGAATGATGGTCAGGTCAATACGGAGAAGCGTGCGGGTGATGGGCTGAACTTGAGCCTGCAGTCGCAGCTTCGGGAAGCTATGAATGAGACGGTGCACCAGATTGCCGGCCTTCTGAATTCCCAATCAACTCACCGATCTCTGGCGGGTTGAGATCGAAGTACCGGTACCACGGGAACTGCTTTCCCTCGGCCTTCCGGACGACCTCTGCGGGGACGCCCTTGAACTGCCTGAGAGGTGTCATGGAACCCCACATGCGACGTTCGACCATCTCGCAGAGGGCGTGACAGTCCTTCGCGGGGACGGCCCATCCACGCTTAAGACAGATCTCGAACATCGCGCGCAAGATACGGCCAGCAGACTGCTGGACGTACACCATGTCAGCGACTAGGGCAAACCCTTCGAGAGCTTCACTTGTGAGACGTAGGCCTGCAGCAATACGTTGATCTTGGCTGCCGGCTCCTCGACGCTCTCCTTGACGGGGATCAGGACCCTCTCGAGCAACTTGCCAAGCTCCAGCTTTTCCTCCTGTCGAAGCGGAAGTAGCTTGAACTCGTTCGAAAGGGCGAACACCCTGAACAGTTCGAGCATCGTCATCGTCAGGCGCAGATGTTGGTGGTAAGTCGCCATCGAGTTGTACGTGACGTAGTAATGCGACACGACGAGCTCCGTGCTGTGGAATCGGCCAGACGCACGCTCATACTTGACGAGATGGCACTTCTGAGTCCTGGGTCTTTCAACATGCGAACGTATGTGGGCGAGCATGCCAATCAGTACACGCTATGCGGACAAGTCAGGCACACTCACAAGTACGTGTAACCGAACCACTGGACTGCCTCATCCCTATTCCGAATTGTCCTGAGTACGATCTCAGTGTTGAGGTTGTCTGCGAGCTTGGCGACGAATTGCGACTCGATCGGCAACTGTTGGTTCATCAAGCTCAGGTAGTACTGCAGCTCGGAGTGGTTCGTGATGATGATGCCTTCTCCAAACGTGTCGTACTGCGGGCGACCAGCACAACCGAGCATCTGTAGCACATCCTGTGACGAAAGCTCGACCCAACGGCCCTTCTCGGGATTGTAGATCTGGGTGCCCTTGATGATGACCGTGTGCGCGGGGAGATTGACATCTCATGCAAGCGTCGCGGTACATACAAGCACCTGCAGATGTCCGTCGGCGAAGAGCTCCTCGACGAGACCACGATCTTCACGCGACATGCCGGCATGGTGGATTCCGAAGCCGAACTGCAAGACGTCCTTGAGGTTCGGATCCTTCACGTTGTTAGACTCCTCGAGCAGGATCTCCCTGGTGGCGCCATCAGGCTTGACGAACTGCGTGATGGTCTCCTTGTCGATAGCCATGTCGCGAATGGACTTCGCCGTCTCCTTGCGCGAGTGCACGAACACCAGCGTCTGGTTCTTGCCGGCTTGGTCGAGGACCTTCTCGTAACAGACCTCGTTCATGACCTGATAGTGTTTGATGGCCTTCTTCTCCGTTACACCGATGAATTGTTGCTGGAGGACGCAAGGCCGGTACGACGCGTCGAAGTAGAATAGGCCCTTCGCAGGGTCGACACGAAGGAAAGTGGCGACGTCCTGGTAGTTGGGCAACGTTGCCGACAAACCGACGAGGCGGACGTACTCTCCTGTCTGGTCCATCCGCCTGATAGTACGTGCGATGATCCTCTCCAGCACGGGGCCACGCTCGTCGTGCAGTAAGTGAATCTCGTCGATGATGATGAGACGAACGAGGTTTGTGTAACTAGTGTCCGTACCCTTGCGAGTGATAATGTCGTACTTTTCAGGCGTTGTGACAATGATCTGCGTCTCTGTGATCTGCTGTTTCGTCATTTGCGAGTCGCCTGTCAGCTCGCCGACCTTGACACCGAAGACACCCAGTCGCGTGCTGAAGTTGCCGATCATCTCCTGCACGAGCGCCTTCATCGGCGCGACATATACGATCTCGAACGAGTCGAGATCGAATGCGCCGGTCTGCTCGTCGCGGTGCTTGCCGAGTTCGTTCAAGACTGTAAGCATAGCCACGCTCGTCTGCGAGGGGCTGTCAGTTCAGTGGAGAGAATCCGCGAGCGAATATCTGACCTTTCCGGCACCAGTGGGAGCACAGAGCAACAGGGGCTCGTCTGTCCCGAACGTCACAGGATACAGCTTGCTCTGTACACGGTTCAGGTTCTTCATATCCGAGAATTCTTGCTGCGCCCACTCTGGCAATGCCGTGACGGGCACCAGCTCGTCCGGGGCCAGCGGCTTCTGCTTCGGCGCCGGGTCGTGGATCTCCTCGTATCCCTTCTTTGACCGCTTGAACGATCCCTCCGGCAGCTTGCACTTCTTGTTCGACATGAGGTGCCCTCCGTGACTGAACGCCATGCCCTCCAGGTCGACCGTCGCCTTGGGCTGCACCGTTGAGCCGAAAAAAAAACTCATCTGCATTTGAGCACGAGGTACGCATAGCCCTTGTCTGCTCCATCACCAGTCTCTGAGACACCACGCAGTTTCGTTGAACTCGGGCCGAACGCGTCTTCGTCCACGTCCGCGGGCAGACGCGTCGTAAAAGATTTATCGGGCATCAACGACGGGTGTCCCATGCAGTCAGAAACGAAGCTGGACGTAACAATCATGGTCAGTTGGATGTGATTCAAAGGAAGCGAAGAACTTACAGGTCGTAGTATAACACATCCCACCACACCCTCCTCCGCGCCTCGGCATCAAACAAGGAGTACGTCCCCGAGAACTTGTCAGGCTCGTTCGCGAGGCCCATCATCCTCGCCACGTTGATCATCTTCCCCACCTACACAATTGAATTCGTCAACCACTGCACCTCACGACGCTCCCGCCAGCACCGCCAGCACCGTCACCAGACCAACGCAGCACGCGAGACGACTCGCCAACGGGAACACGCCCTGCTGCACGCTCGTCCCGCCCGGGCAACAGTGCAGCAGATACAACAACTGCAAGATCATCGCGCCCGCCGAGTTGATGTCGTACGCCGCCGTGCGCTCCGCCAGCCCGAGCGCCTGCTCCGAGAGCGCGAACAGCGCCGCCGGGTTGCACCGCTCCGCCTCGCTCGGCTCGTCCATGCCCGACGACATCCCCTTTCTCGAGCCCGAGTGCGACGCCGGCGACATGCCAGGCGCCTCCGGGTTCCCCTTCGCCGCGGCGAGCGCACCGAGCGCGAGCCCGGCGCACGCGCTCGCGAAGAAGTTCAGCGTCGGCTTCGGCTGTGCTGTCTTCGCCTTCTTGCCTGGGAGCGGCCCGAAGAACACGTCGCGGCGAGCTCGCACATGCTCCCGCTAGTTCTGACATTGGTCTGCACGATACTTGCGCTAGCGGAGCCACCCTCACTGGACGGAATCATCGCCTCGACGCGCTTCACCCAGTGTCCGTCGTGGAAGTCGGACCATGGTCTCTTCAAAACACCGAAGAATTTCCGCCCTACGCTCCTTCGGCGGCACATATTTGAGTAGTTCCGGTGTCCCTTGAGGCAGCGTCTCCGGCGAGGAGGGCGCGAACGCAGAGAAGAGGGCGGCGCCGTTCGTAACGTGCGTGTCACCCACAGGCTCAAGTAATGGGAGGAACTTAGCGTACGGGATAGGCACGAACCGCAGAAGAAAGGATGTGGAGGTAGTCGCCGAGTCGGTGAATGGTATGAGAGGAGGATCGGTGTCAGCTCAATTTTGACACAGAGTGCAGACGGGCTACCCAAAGAGACATCGCCCAGCAAGGTGTCCTCAAATACATCCAGCCATATGCTGGCAACCTCGTCCAGGCTGATCACGACAGAGCTCCCATTTGCGCAGGTCTCGAGCAGCGCGCGGTGATTGCTGATGCTCGGCATTATCGAAGGTTTCGTACTCGAGCCTGGCATGGTAGCTCGAGGCGTGGTCGCACGTCTGAATGGAGCCTTGAATCCACTGCTTCCGATGACAGTCTGCAGAGATATGTCTGCCGGTGCCTCGCTCAGCTCAGCGAGTAGGCCCTCGACCACAAGAATGCAGTTGTGCAGACTCTCACCTAATTTAGTCATGACCCGATTCCCTCCCTGCATGACGGTCCTTCGTGAACCTTCACGATGCTTATGGTGCTTCGCTAAAGCTGTGATTGCGGTCGCAGCCTCAGCCTGAGCAGTGTGACGGGACGACGCAGGTATCGGTCTCTTGTGGACAGCAGCCGTTCTCGGTGTAACGCTAGTGATTGCTCCGGTAAACTAGATATGACACAAACTCACCAGAGCGTCCGTGAACTACACTCACAGTCCGTCGAGTAGATTACAGTCCCTCTTTGACTTGGTGGACATCGCCCCGCGGTCTCCCCCAGTCTACGTCTCAACCAGATCCTATGGCGGGATGGAAACTTCAACACTATTCAGCGAGAATTCGAAACCGGTGGTCTATCAGTGTGTCCTGGAAGTGAACGGTTCGCGGGGGTGGGCAAAGATGAGACGAAGGCGGCGGAAGGCTGAGAGCAATGGACGCTAGGTAAGGAGGTGCCGTGGTAGTTGTGGCTGAGATCAGTATCTGACTCTTCGCCAGCGGTTAAGAAGTCGGTGTTGTGCTTACAGTGCTATAGTTCGAGCAGCAGAAGATGCATTTAGTATTCTAAGTACTGTAATAGATTACTCGAATGGTAGAAGATATAGGAAGTATTCTACGTACAAATAAGCATTCTTTCTTTGAAGTTCGAAGACTACCAAAGTGTCTGGTAAGCGTATTTCGTAGCCCAGTTGTTCAGTAGGAACTTGGAGGCACAATCTAATATAGTGTGTGTATTCCACTCATCTGGCAAGTGCTCGGGTGCATCACCCACAGAGCCAGGGAACTTCGGAATAAGCTGGCATGATTGGCGAATCAGGCTCAGAGGTATTACCTCGCCCTGTGGATGCCCGTTAGATCGAACAGGTGGCTTGTTCACCGCGTACATCATATGAGTAGGATCTGCTGACGTAGAAAGTTTTGAATACCACTCTATATAAGCCAAGGGCCCTTGCTCGATCCAGCTCTGGGGCGCCGCCAGGGGAAGGTGAGTTCGCGGGTCTTTGATACGCTCCGGTAACCTAAATATCACCCTCACCCGGCCTATCCTGGTCCCTAGGAAAACTCCGCATAAAGATCTGTGTCAAGGCGCATAGGAAACTAAGTAACGTACCTTGCAATCCCGTTGCTTCAGCTTCGTCGTCCTGCATCACGACGACAGTGTCAAAGCGCCCCGGTTGATCACCGCTTGGGGGACGTGCCTTGACCGCGTCCGTCTCCTCCGTGTTGTCTGTCAGAGGCTCGGGAGAGTATTTGAAGGCGTGGAATACATCGACGCGATCAAAAGGCATGTGTGACACAGCCGTGCTGAGCTCCGTAGGAGTGAGAGGTCGTCCTAGCTTCAGAGTGTAAATGTATTGCCCTAGCGCGCTAGAGAAGCCAGGGGAATTGTGACGGTCCTCGATACGATCTATAGACTGGAGAGGCACGGTGGGGTGTTTCGGGAGTTTGATACGTGCATTCTTGGAAACAGACGGCAAAGCAGAGTTGTCCACGGCGTCGTCATCGTCAAGGTCCGAGTCCGAGTCGTAGTCTGCGAGGGGTAGCGAACGTCGAATGGAGGAGCTCAATATGACCATCTTTTCCTGTCGCGCGAGCCATTGGACCATCTGCGGACGCGCGTTCCGATGATTGGAGGCGCGCCAGCCGTTCTTGGCGAAGTCAATGTGAAGGCGTTCGAAGGCTTCGGTGTTATAGTTGTCGGTAGTACCTAGTGAACGGATCGCGTCGACATAGTGCAGTAGAGCGTGAAATTTCGGAATATTTAGGTGATCGCGTACACCGCAGTTGACAAGAACTGATTTGTTCTTGTGGAAGATCTTGAGCGCGTCCTCCATGTACTGAAGAGTTGTATCGTCGTGCGTGGAGTATTGAGCGAGGTAGATAAAGTCCAAGATGGATCGAAACGCCAGAATGGCGTTGTTCGGGATCTTGCCCACCAAGCACCCCAAGAGGATCCGCGCCATATGCTTGCGCTCGGAACCCGAAATTTGAGACAGCACGGATATGCCGTTCTTGAAATGACGGACTCCGAACGCATGCGGAAGGCAGCGTATACGTCGATCGAGCTCCTGCTCGTCGACGAGTTCACCACACCAGTCGACAATATGTTTGAATACGCCTTGGTACAATTGGTGAAGCACGTCCGGGGTGATGCAGGCGTTAATGTCGGTGTAAGGGAGGTCGCGCCAGAAGGGTCGTACGGTGTAACCTGAGACGTTGAGGTCACTGCAGGCCCGTGCGTAGGCGGCGGAATCCTTCTTCCCGTCGGTCTTCTCGGCAGCGAGGCGCAAAACGTCAAGAGTCCAGAGCGATGTGCGCGGGGTTCCAGGTGATGGCGATTCGAGTTTGTCCTCAGGAAGCTGACACTTAGGACATGTTCCATACTTGGAGCATGTCACAAGACATTGCTCCGGGTAATCTGCTACGTACGCAGCTAAGATTGGATGTACTCTGCGCACCGCACCGTCCCCTCCCGTCACCTCGATCCCGTTCTTTCCTGCCTCGATGAGTGGTTCGACAATGACGCGCACCGATGCGTGGAACAATTGTTGCGTCAGGGCCCGTTGCTTGCGTTTGGTAATCCCGTCCGAGCTGATTTTATCGACCGATAGGTATCCTATGAGAATGCAAGCGTGTTCCGAGGGTTTCCGCCTCAGAGCGCGCGGTATGTTGCCGAGGGTTAGGTACACAGGGTATGCGGACTTGCCGCCGGAGAACTGAGTTAGCTGTGTCTTATCTGTCGCGATGATGACAGGGGCGACTGCTGCACCGTGTGGTAAGATGCTCTGAGAGCACAATCATCGTGTTAGCATGCTGAAGTAAGGAACAAGTTCAATATATTCTACGCACCTGCACCGCATGCCACCAGCGACCGCTCCACATCTCGTTGTATATGCGAGTTGTACGAGATGCGTCGGAGAAGATGCGTCGAGGCCGGTAGACGATCTGGTCAGCGTGCTCGGGATTGCCTAGCAATGTTCGTATTGCCTCGATTATGTCGCGATACTGAACCAGATGTTCTTCGTTCGGTCGGTCCTTGAACGTCAACCATCTTTCCTTCCACTCCGCCCTCTCCGGAAGCGAGTCGACCCGTTGCAATAATGCGTAAGAGTTGTGGTAAGAAAGACCCAGTCTTTCTTTGAACTAGAACGTATGCCTTAGCATGCAAGGACACAGGCTCGAGATAGTGAGTAGCTTACCCCAGGAATTGCCAACGCTCTGTCCACGGACCCTCTGCTGAGCCCTTCTTGTACAGCCCACGACGCGAAGCTCCAATCCATCTCGGTTTCGAAGGGCGCCCAAGGATTAGGCGGGTCGTCGTCCACGTTATTCTCTCCGTCGTCTGCTGTTGATTTCGCGTAGTTTTAATGTTTAAAGTGTGATGCCACAGCATAAAGAAGGACTTACGCTGTGAAGGCGTCTGTTTCCGTCTATGTTTCCGCCACCTCTCGAGTATAGCCTCATCAGTTCGGACCACATGCGCCGCATCCTCGTTCACATCCTCAACTCGGGTATCAGCGTTGTCGTCCAGAGTGAGCGCGGTTCGGCGGGATTGAGCGGAGGAAGCTCCCGAACTACTTGAAGAGGCTCCTTGTATTGGTGCAGAGGCATCGACAAAATCATACAGAGACGCGAGTTCTAAGGAACTTTCACGCTCTTCATCTGACGACGAGATGTCCGGCGAAGTGGAAGGTTGACGGCAGTTTGATGAATGCAAATGGCTGCCGCTGGCTCCGTCTTCAGTATCGTGGTTTCGGCGACACGACCTGTAAAAAAATCGTCACTTGAGGTGCTCCGGCTAACAACTGCGGTAAATTCGTACGATGCCTCCGCTTCTTCGGTCAGTGCTTCGTCGTCTTCGTCGTCTTCGGATACATCGAAAGTGAATATTTCTTTCAACTTGCCCTTTTTATACCAAGCACATCCCTGGCTGGCAGTCTGGTGGGCGGAAAGACCTTGTACTGTCTCAAAAGGCCGGTTACAGGCGGCACAGGTCGTGGCGAAGATATCTTCCAAAGACCGACGTCTCTTCCCCATGGCCTTTTTTAATTTATCTGTGTGAATACGTGAGCGTTCAGTGGACCTTAACGTAGACTCACCGGGTTTTTTTGGCGACGTGGTAGAGGGTCTGGTTACGCTCAATGCGCGCTAGCGGAGGGCGCACAAGAACCGCACTCTACTCCTACATCATTCCATTCTGCTTAAGCGACTTTGACAGGCAAGACGCCGTGACCGCGGGAGCGTGCTCGCTCCCGCGCCTTCTACCTTTTCTGTGCGCTCAGTCTTCTCGGCTTCGTGCAGTCATCTCACCGTCTCCTTTTTTCGAGCCTCCATCTTCAACCTACCGCTTAAACGGCACCTACCTGCATCGTCTCCTGTAGCGCTCTAGCGCTCGAGCTCAGTGAACCGCACCGTTGACGCTCACCTATCACAAGCCAGTAAGTACAGCATGGACATACTTTTTTCTTTTGTGTCTGCTGATTAGTCCTGCGGATCCTCCAGCTTTCAGCACGCCAACAGCGGATAGTTCACAGCGTCAGGTAGGCCTTCCAAACTCTGAACGTACTTGGAACTCGCGACGTAGCGATCGATCTTCGCGGCCGTTGACGGCCCGCTAGTGGCTGGCATGGGGACCACCCCTCCATGCAGTATCCCACGGTTGCGTGCCTGGGCGGTGTCAAGGTGGCGCTAGGCACGGCCGCCGCTTCCGTGTTACATAAGTAATAAGGCAGCCTTTCGGGCGGTCCTTGCTGCGAGGCGTGCGTCCGGAAGTCTCCCCTCAACATGTCGTATCGCAGGTCCCTCTCGTCACCGGGGCTGCTGCCTCCTCGTTCTCTTCTTCGCAATGCTGCCTCTCTGACCGGTTGGTCATCCTGTCCTCACAGCCCTCGTAGTCCCCTACATCGCGGGGAAAGTGCGGGCACAGGAGTGACGAGAGACATAGCTGAACTCTCTCCAGAACATACCGGCGAGTCATGCTTACTAGATCTGCCTTGATTATGCTGATCACAGGAGGAGGCAGGCTCTGATTCTGCTCGATCTGAGCATTCGACCTCAGACAGCGAATCTGCAACGTCTGAGACAGCGCGCTCACTTTCCGCTCCTTCTCCAGGCTCCTCTCAGGTCATCTATCCTCCTCCCGACCGGCAGCTTCGCCCCGACCTGCAGCTTAGCCCCGTCCCGTTGCTTAGCAAGGTCTTCGGGAAGAAGGCCATTCGGAGCCCGCTTTGGCCTGAACTTTACGATTTCGAGCGCGTGAGGTATCTCGAGGGCAAGTTGGGGCGTGAACTGACAACTGAACCTCAGGAGGTCGAGATCACCCAGGACGAGTGGAAGGATCTAGTAGTCTACCTGAACGAGCACGGCATTCTTCTGAAATTCTTCAGGTGAGCTGATTATACCGGACGTCGAGAAGGCAGCGCGCGACTCACACACGCGCACGCTTAAGTTTTCACTACAACTCCCGAACACTCAAACTCTACATGGCGTCTGTGTCTGGAGCCCACCAACGGGTGATCCTCGAGTTCTGGGACTTATCTCAGATGCTATTCGACATTTGCGTCCTCCGCGGCAACCGTTACAAGATCATCCTCGGTGGCGAACACATGAAGACCATCGCGGGCCCCATCATGGACCCTTACCAGATAATCTCCACCATTCACATTCCAGATATCGTGATCAAGATCGTGTACAAAGACGGCGAGTATGAGGTGGGGGTGATAGAGGTGGGGTTCACGGAGCCGTGGGACAGTTTCAAGGGACGCGTAAGCACCGTTGTCGTCTGTCCTGACGTTGGCTAACTTTCTCTCGTATTGAGATGCGGGGGTACCGTTTTGTCTCCACCCGGAAAGACAACTCACACACTTGGCCGGTCTTCGTGGGCGGCATCAAGATGTTCGAGCACACGAGGTTCAGGAGACCCAAAGTGACCACACTTAGCTCGACTGAGCTGGATGAGTGGAGGGTCCTTCCGCTCACAGACCTCGCCGAGCTCCCTGAGGAGCAGGCTGTGCCCGAGGGTGGCGAGGTCGACGACGAGGATGTGGACAAGATAGCCGAGCCCGCTCCAGGCGGGCCCGAGTACGCCTTGACACGCTGCATCGTGGCGAAGGGGCGCGTTTGGTGTGGCGAGCTATCTGCGTGGTTTGTCTTGTTTGAAGTCTCAAGATATCTGTCGGACGAGGAGCGCACTGTCATCAACGAGGGACTGACCTCCGGTTTAAGCCTCGAGGAATGGGCACGCTTGGGTTATGCTTTGGTAAGCGCGTGTTGTCTGGTAGGTTCTCGGGTGCTTACGCCGTCCTCAGCCCATGATCGACAACTACAAGAATTACCCCAAGCAGCCCTACGAGTTGTTCTGCTGGCGATACCGCCGGATCTTCGGCAGGGCACGCTTCGAAATGTGGAGGCACGGCTTCAAGGACTGGAACCGGTACAAGGCCAAACACACCGATGACGAACTCTTCAGGACTGCAGAGGACGTCGAGCGCGACTTCAACTTCACTGCTCTCGGCACTCAAATGAAGTTTGAGAGAGACAACGGTCTCCCTGAGAGCTTCAAGCTCCCCTTCGACGACATCGTCGAATCCATCCGTCACGGCGCCATGTGCTGTGCACGCCAGCGTTTGGAGACCTTTCAAAGGCTCCTTCCCGGAGAGCCCGGATTCGCACACACGTCACTCGGGGATGGGGATTTCGTGATCGACACGAGCCTGGAGACCGACGAGGAGATTGACACCATGGTAGCGACAAACAACAACCTGGACTTGAAGAAGAAAAGGCTAGCGCGTGTCAGGGAGTTGGACGAGGAGATGGTGAACGAGGAGAGGCGTCAGCGTCCTCGACTTGATGAAGCGGGTCGTTAGGAAGTACGTCGACGATCGCGATTGCCTGCGTTCGCCGCGTGGTTCAATACACGCCGTACACTGCGCGTTCGCTGTCGCTCTCCCCGTCGTTCTCTTCGTCGCTCTTTCCATCGCTCTCCAAGTTGCTCTCACCATCACTCTCATCATCGCTATCATCATCGCTATCATTGCTCTACCCGTCGCTGTACGATACGCTGTCGCCAGTCGTGTGTATATGTTGTCCGTCCCCGATTTCTCTGTATGTCTGTCTATGTACGCTGACTCGGCCGGTGCGTCTGTACGATACGTGAGATTCTGTTCGATATGGTGTACGATCATTTGTCCCGTCGTTATCACAATACTATGTAGACCATTGAGCCTGCGCGCAGTACTTAAGACGTCTTGGAAGAATTGGTCTCATAGAATGCGTACACATAGTAAGTCGCGGTGTAAGCTCGAATTATAGCCTGTTTACAGCGGGTTCGCTTCTAATGTCACGCCCATGTATGGCCGAAAGATCGCGCTATGAGTGATTCAATAGCAACACCGAAGCATTGATTTATCAGTGACGACTACATACAGCAAGTATTCATGTTAAGTATTGTAGAATGACGAGAGAACTGCTTAACTTAACGGCGGGTGCGCGAGATGCCATCTCGCCAAGGCGGGCGGACGCACACCCCAGCTGGCCAAGCGCGTCCTCGGGGCGGAGTTGAGAACAGCGCAGAGGAGGCAAATGTGCGCATGTGGCGACACCGGCGTGCCTCATGCCGGCGGCCAGTGAGTGTGACCGTGCGCGGCGTTGTTCCACACCTCCGACGCACCCGGTTCGCACGGCCGTAGCGAAAGAGCGCACATCGCCCCGCTCCAGACTTCCTGCACCGCGCCCTGCCAGCCCCAGCCCCCGCGCGCGAGCATCGCAGGCACCTCGTACCAGCTCGCGTGCGGCGGGATCGCGGATGGGTTCGATGGGGACGGGTGCGTGCGCGTGAAGAGGTAGACGTCCGCGTAGAACGGGTCGTAGTACGTCGTCAGGAACAGTCGACGAGCCCGCATGTTAGATAATCTGCGCATGACATGTCACCACGAGCTCGTGTCAAGAGGCGTCAACACATACCGGTACATGACCAGACAGAATCCGAGCTGGATAAGCACAAAGGCCCAGAACAGCCAGGTACCGCGGCTCCACGACAGCTTGACCCCCGTCTCCGACATCGCGGAAGGCTGCCTCCAATCAGCACCACCATCGCCACAAGGAACCGCAGGGAGGGTGTACGCACCAGGAACCGACTCGTGCTTCGGCGCATGCTCTCGCGCAGCGGCGCGTACCGACTCGTCCGCACGCTCTCCGCCGCGTCCTCCACCCGCTGCAGCGTCTGCGAGATCGTCCGCCGCATGCTCCGCGCCTTGCTCGACGCGTCCTCCAGCGTCCGCGCCCGCCCGTCGTCCACCGCCCGCTCCCGGCACGACCTGTCCCTGTACCCGTCAGTCAATACGGCCATACCCAGGAGAAACAGCAAACATACTTCTCCGCCTGCCGCGCCTCCTTCTTCATGTTCCCCACCTGCTCCCGCCCCAGCGCAAGCGCCTCGTTGTGCGCCGGCGGCGTCGGCATGTCCACAGAAAACACAGACGACCCCTCGTCCTCCACGACCGACAGCGACGCCTCCGCCAGCTCGGTGTCCAGCCCGCGTCGGACGTCACGCGAGCCAGACGCCTCCGGCGCGGGCTCCTCGACCTCGCGCCCCATCGCGTCGACGATCCGGACCGCACTCCGGCTGCGCGGGGTGGCAGGGGCGGGCTGTTGTGTCTTCCGCTCGGGAGTCTTGGGTCGCGTCGGAACGTCCTGCGCTGGCCTCTGCGCCTCCTCCTTCTCGGCCGTCGTCTCCGGGAGACGTCAGTATCTTTGTCGCCGGCGTGTACATCGGGCGAAACATGTAACATACACACTACACGACTGTTGGTCATGAATCAGTGGAGCACGCCATATGTGCAGCGATGCGCATCCGACATGTTGCCGTGTGCAGCGGCTACGACGCAGAAATCGTCCCGAGTGACGGAAAAGTCATGTTCATGGCCAGCAGGGTGCACGGTGGACTGCTCGTTCATCCATCACCTGCTGGCGCGGGCATTGCCAAGGACGGCCGTGAATGAGGTGTGTCCAGTGGGGGCGTACCTTCGAACTTTGAGCCTTCGCGCTCGCTCTATCCACTCACCCTTCCTTTCCCTTCCTCTTCGCATTCTCCTCTCGTCCTTCTTGCTCCACGTTCCTTGCAGCTCGCACGGCTTGCCCCCTCAAGGCAGGACTTGTACGCGCATCATTTAAGTGCTGGGTCGCGCGGCTGAGTTGCGCGCGTGTCGCCAGAGCCGCATGTTCGACCAGGGGTTGCCACGGTCGAGCACTAAAGCGCAAGAGTTTACGAAGGGCCGAAAGATGAGTGTTTGAACGTTCGGCAGATGGGCTGGCAGACGACGGAGTAGGCGGGAGACGGCTGAGCGGGCAGGCGGGAAGATAACTGAGCGAGCGAGCGGGTGAGACAGCAGAGGCGCGCCGTCGCCTTCAAGTGCGAAGCGCTCAATTCGGCGAATGCCTGCAGCCACCACTACTGACACACCGACACACGACTTCGCGCCTGACTCTAAGGCCCTTTCCTCGCGTCCGCTGCCCCCATATCTCACCTTTGTCTCGCCGTTGTCCGCCTGTCGCAGATCTTTAGGACACGCGTAGACGGGCCTATCCTCAGGAGACGGGGTGCGCGGCAGTGGCGGCACGCAGCCGCAACGAGCTTCAGCGATGCACTAAGAGCATCGCTGGAGGCTCGCAAACTAGGTGGGTGCCCCGACATTGGCTTGATGGGCCCGCCGTGTGCGAGTTTGGCTCACGACGAGCATGAATTCAGGAATAGAGATACCCAAGCACAAGGTGAGCGTGAGTTCCAGTCATGGCACAGAACCTGACGAACCATCTGCCCACTTCTATACTTGCTCCATCTGCTCGTCCGCTTGCTCGCGCCCTTGTCTACTCGCTTGCCAGCTCTCTCCTTCGTCCGGTTCCCCGTCCGCCCGGTTCCTCGTCCGCCCGGTTCCCCATCCGCCCGTTTCCCCATCTGCCCGCTTGCTGCTTGCCCGCTCGCCCTCGCCTCTCCCGCCTGCTCGCATGCGATCTTCCATTTCCCTCCGAGGTAAGTGGTTGACCTTATTTTTGTAGATGCGTACTGACACCAGGTCTTGTAGTGCACGCCCGCTGGACATGGACATCCATCTGCAGAGCTTCAACATTCCCCACTTCCCGTCGCTTATGATCGCCATGTCGAAGCCGGCCTATCTGGCAATCCTCGAGTATTCGCCAACGAAGCCAATCCTCATCTTCGTTCCGTCTCGTCGTTAATGTCAACTTACTGCAGACGATATCCTCACGCACTGTGGTGCGGACGACGACAGTAATCGTTTCCTCAACATCGAGGAGGCTGACCTTCAACCTCACCTGGACCATATCTCCGATACTGGTTTGGTCGAGACCTTGAAACACGGTGTTGGGTACTACCTTGAAGCTCTGAGCAAACAAGACAAGAAGATCGTCGAACACTTGTCCCAATCCGGTGCCATTCAAGTCCTGATCGCTTCGAAGGTAAGTAACAGTGTAGCTCGCGTTCGTTAGTGTCGTCAGTCAGCTAATCCGTTCACTAGGACACTGCTTGGAGTCTCCCCGTGGCCAGCTACATGGTGATCATCATGGGCGTCCAGTTCTATGAGGGTAAAGAACATCGATACGTTGATTATCCCGTCATGGATGTCCTACAGATGCTCGGGCGTGCGTGTCGTCCCATAGAAGACGACAAAAGCCGCTGCGTACTCATGTGCCAGCAGACACGGAAGGACTTCTACAAGAAGTTCCTTGCTGAAGGCCTCCCGTCTGCCTACACACATGCTCCACGACTATTTCCTCGCCGAGATCGCCGTGAAGACCATCGAAAACAAACAGGATCGCTTAAGGAACGCACGAAGATGAAGGGTCCTCTGGAGGTCGTTGCCTCGTCCGCCGAGTTCGAATCAATACCAATTCGTCGGCACGAGGACGTGCTGCTCCGGCGCATCTATGACCGCGTGCCCGTCAAGCTCGACCGCGCGGACTTCGAGGCGCCGCACTTCAAGACGTTCCTCATGCTACAGGCGCACTTCTCGCGCCTACCGCTTCCGCCAGATCTTGCGGCCGATCAGGTGTTGGTGCTCGAGAAGGTCCTCAACCTGCTCTCGGCTTGCGTGGACGTCATGTCGTCGAACACCTGGTTGAACGCCCTCAGCGCAATGGATCTGTCGCAGATGTGCGTGCAAGCTTGCTGGGAGTCTGACTCTCAACTCAAGCAGATCCCGCATTTCGAGCCCGACGTGAGTTCTTCGTGCTCGATTCTCGTGATGCTGAGACTGATCGAGTTCTTCTCTGTTCTTCTATAGGTCATCGCGAGGTGCAAGGCCGCTGGCGTGGACTCAGTATACGACATCATGGAGATGGAGGACGACAAGTGACATACTGTCCTGCGTATGGACGCGCGCCAGATGCGCGACGTCGCGACCTTCATCAACTCCTACCCCACCCTCGATGTCAACTACGAGCTCACGAAGGGCGATTGCGCAGGAAATTGTAGGCACGTCGGTTGATGTTAGTGTAGGCTCGCGCAGATCGTAAAAAACGCCAAGAAGCAGGCATTCAGGGATCCGCTCGGGAGGACCCGGACGAACTGTCGATCGACCAGGCTGCTATGTTTGAGAGCGATGTGACAACCTTCCTCGCCGAGCTTCCACCCGCGTTCCGTCTCGAGCTCGACCATACTGGTCAGAGCACCTTCCTCTCCTGCTTCTACCGTGCTGACAGCCCAGAAGGGCGAGCTTGCCATCCTGGCGAACTGCGTCATCATGAAGCTCTACATCCCGTTCCTGAAGGACAGCCACACGGGCGCGGGCAAACACCAGGCCATTCTCGCTACGCTGAACGCCGCTCATGCGATCATCTACGCCAGCCGGATGCTAAACGGCGTGTGGGCCAACACGAGGCCGGCTGCGTTCGACTTCTACAACTTCGGCAGGGCGCTGTTCGACGCCGCGGTCGTCTGCGCGCACGCGGTCATCCAGCAGCCGAGCGGGATCTTCACCGGTGAAGCCCTGAAGGGCATCGCGTGTGCGCTCGACGTGCTGAGGACTCTCGAGGAAATCTACGCGGCAATACCAGGGAGTACCGCGGACAGCAGCGGTTATTACACCTACCGTAAGCCTTACCTCCTCTTCGACTGCGGATTTTGACCTGAACCTCTGCGCAGCCTGCTCGACTAAGGTCCACGTAACGCTGCAGTTCGGGAATAGCTCGAGGACGTGGGCTATATCCCCCGACGACTTCGCGTACACTACCGTGGACTCTACGGGAAACAACTGCATTGGCGCCTTCGTCGTGAACACCAGCGGCGGCACGGCCCCACCCTGGATCATCGGGGACACATTCTTGGTGCGCAATAACATCCGATGACTCGAGAACGCCTATTGATGATATCCCGAGCAGAAGAACGTGTATTCCGCGTTCCGACATGACCCGCCGTCTGTCGGCTTTGCGACGCTCTCGTCGGAGGCGGTCGCGATGAACGGTGCGGCCGGCGACCCACCGAGCCCGACGATTGGCTCTGTTGCTGCTGCTGTCGGCTCGACGAGCAGCGTCGAATCGGGATTAAACGGCACTAGCAGCAATAGCGCGGACGTTTCCGTGCGGTGGAATGCGTGCTTGGAGGACGACGGACTGATTGGAGAGGTGAGTGCTGAAAGTGCCCTGCACGACGAGCAGCGGAGGGTTGTCCGTGGCAGGCGCGTACCTGCGTACGTCGACCGTGCGCTAGAGTTGTGTAGACAGACCCGCGGTGTTGTGATGACAGCGCGGGCCCTCACATACTGTATCTACCATCATTTTCAATGCAATTGGTTTATTGCGATCACACTCGCTGGCTTGAAATCGAGCACCGCGCGCGGGGGAGTTACAACAGATGCATGAGAAGTGAGCAAGGGACTCTCGTACACAAGATACTCGTCGCTCGCATGAATGTAGCTCGGATCGTGCCTCGCACTCGCGGACGACCCTACGCAATTCCATGCGACCGAGTCTCGCACTATTAGCACTTGTATGTCTTCATATACCTCACGCTCGTATTCCTTTCACGAGCTACAACCTGACGACGTCGGCAGTCGTAATGTTAATCGTCACGCAGCACCTGCTCCGGTCCGCCGTGCACCGAAATCAAGCTCGTTTGCAAACAGCCTGAGTCGACCCTACGTATCGTATCGATCTCGCCGTACGGTATGACTAGTCAATACTACATGCCACCCTTGCTCCGCCGTGCCCCGAAATCAAGCTCGTTCGCCGAGCCTCAAGTCTTCCAATCTCGTCAACACTATGACTATCGCTACTTCCGTCACACGCACCCCGCGTCGGCATCCGTCTCTCGCACTCGGTCATTGCCAGGATACTGTCGAGGAACCAATGCCGCACTATACGATTATGTACCTAGCCTACAATACACGTCACCGCGAAGGTAAGCCGTGCACCGACATTGCCCAGCCGGTCCGCACTTGTTGAACACCACCCACCGTCTCTAGCACCACACTGTCGGTCTCGTCCACTCACTGCCCGACGCATCGTCACGGCGGCAATGGGACTTCTACACGGCACTCCGTCATGAGCGCACCGCACGGCTAGGTTCAACGACCCCGCCAGCACTTCTCCGCGTCGCTCGGACTGTCCGGGAGAAGACCCGGTGTGGGCTCCGGGCTCCCCGTCCGCAACAACGGGCACGAGCCCTGAGTCGAGGGACACGGCCGCCATCCCAGCGCACGCACGTCAAACCACGACATGCAATGACGGGGCAGGCAACCTGGCTTCACCGGGGGCCCGGAAGACATGGGCGAGACGGTACGCTCCCTTGTGATCAGACGGTGAGCACCATCAGCGTTGCGCCCGACAACATGACGTACCGTTCCACGCCGCGCCAGGCCGCTCGTCGAGGAGTGGTCCCCATTCGACGACCAGCAGAGTCGAACTGCTGCGGACGCGCCAAGCGTCGGGGTCCAAGCCGGCGGACTCATACACAGCTGAAGGTGGGGCCCAATGGTGAGTGGGTGCGCAGACAGACGGACGACGACGGACTGACCGAGCCTCCCGACGCTCCCACCTCGCAGGCCATGCCCAACGGATGACGTCCTATTCCGCCAGCGAGGTCGACACCCAACGTGGCGGCGGCGATCGTCGCGGAGACAGACTCAAAACGAGGGGACTTACCGGTGAGCCATAGGGAACGGACGATGCAGCGACAGCGAGACCTATACGGTGTATGCGTCTGAGGAGTCGAGCAGGGCGGAGGCGGTCAGGGTGGTCGAGATGATGAAGAGGAAGGCGGAGGCGTCGAGGTCGAACAGCGCGTACAATGGTGCTACCGCGGGCGTGAAGCGCAAGTGGGACGTGCTCGACGACGAGCGGATGGAGGCGGGCTTCCAGTTCCCTTATGTGGGCCCGTCCGTGAGCTCGGTCAAGGCAGGCCCGGGGTGTTCGCCGGCTAAAGTGAACGGCGGCATGGCGAACGGTAAGGACGCCAGTCTGGCGCAGCCGGAAGGGTCAGGGAGGAAGGAGAAGAAGCACATGAAGGAGAAAGAGAAGGACAAGGGAAAGCAGCAACCGGTGGGTATTCGCGCTCGGCCCACCCAGCCAGCTAGCGGGGGCGGGAGGCCAAGGGGTGCATCGATGTCGAGCAACACTGCTGGGCCCGCCTCGCTGCCGCCCTCCTCTTACGCTTCACATATTCAGTCGCTCCCATCCCACCTCGCGCCCGCCGCGCCTCATCCGCACGACGGGTACGCGATTCGTCCTCCCCAAACGCCCGTGCAGCAGACACCGATGCAAGACCACATGCCTAGCGAGGACTACCAGATGCAGTTCTCCAACGACGACGTGGAAGGCGGTACGAATCGACGTTCTCCGACTCGCCGCAAGGGGCGTCCCTCTTCAACACCTCATCCCTCTCGCAACCCAACCCAGTCTCGTACACCACGGGCCCCGCTCCGCCGAACTACTACCAGTACGCGCCCCCGCCTGGCCCGCCGCAGTCATCACAGGGCCCGCCTACCGGGTACGAGAACCCGCCGATGAACCACCCGCAGAGCGTCGCGCCGCCGATGGGCAGACTGCCGATGGACGCGTCTGGCGGGCAACCCGGCCTGTCGATGTCGACGATAGTGGGGACGCGGTACGGGATGTCGTACAGGCCCGAACACGCGCCGCCTATGTCGGCGCACGACTATCACCCGCATCCGCTGGCACTGAAGGGCGCGCCGATGTCGGGCTCGCATGCGTGGCTCCCGCCGGAACACGGTGCGGGCGCGGAGATGTGGGACGAATACAAGTACGTGGGATGAACTCTATAACCTTAAGCTTGGTCCCTCTCAAGGATGCGGCTCGCTACTTAGCATAGTTCATACGTCATCTATTACAAAGTCATTATATCTCAATTGTATATAAAATGCTTTTTGCATCTTGAGCCACTCAAACTGAAGTACTACAAGTACGACATTAGCTTCTCAACTGGTGGTGGCCCATCTAAACAGGTCTTCGGCATCCTTAAGTTACATGCGGTGCTGTGATAGACCAACAAAGACAACAAAGGATAGGCCATATCTATCATAGCTTGCTGAAGTAAACTAGGTTTTTCCTGATGCGTGTATTCTACGAGTTGCACGTCGTGAGGTCCTTGGCAAGCTCGAGGTAGGTACCATTCGTCTGGCTACGCTTCCGATACCCATCCTCCCGTACGTCTTCCTCGTGTGCGACGTCGTAACGAAACTCCCCCCAACAGAAGAGATGTCATGGACACCGGCGAGTATGCGCGTGAACATGGACAGCGGCAATCGCGAGAGTCGTGTAAAGGCTGCCTAATGTGAGTATGATAGGTATGCTCTTGCTATGTTTCGCCTGCTCGGGTATAACGAGCGTGATCTGGTCCTCAGATATCTGGCAGCCAGACCACATCTTCCATCTGTTTCCTTCGAAACATTCCCGGCGCGCGAATTTTGCAATGACATGGCCAAGCCACAGTGCGTCCATCTCCTATTCCCACCGGCCCTCCTACCATTGTGACATTGTACGCCCGCACAGACCGACTGCTGCCGTCCGGAATGAAAGTAAGTTTTCCGCGCTCAAAACCTTTGCGGCCATCCACATGCCCTCATCGCAGCGACACGCTCCGTCGCCCAGTGGCTGTTCCTCTCTGTCGACACCGGTTCCATCACCGTCAAGGCGCACATCGTCACCATCGATGAGTGCGAGCCTGCGCAGCCTCGACAATTTGACGCTATTGCGGCCGTGCTCACGCCCATGATGCTCCATGGTGAGTGTGTCAGCGCTGGCATGATTCTGGAGGCGGAGGTCGCGAGGCAACTTGGTGTTGTCAGTCAAATCGCAGTCGGGCGGTTGACGTGTTGCCTCAGGGCGTACAACCTCCCCATGTCCCTCTCGGACCTCCGTGTCGCTACCTGGTGCCAAGGGCCGGCTTCGGTGCTATTGTCAGTTGATACTCTGATGGCTCGACGTCTGTGTCGCTCTCGGAGCGCCGAGGCGGTGCAGGTCAGAGTAGCTAAAAGACACTCCAGTATGGACGGTGTTCTGTCGCCGCAGACAGCGTCCATACAAGACATTGTCGGAGGTGGTCAGGGTCGTGGCGGGCATCCCGACGAAGAGCCCTGTTACAATGGCTACTCGAAGAGTATCTGCAATGGTGCGCTGCTCCTCGCTGCCCTTGGACAAGTTTCTCTGTCGAGATCTTCGAATGGTATGAACATTTACCTCGTTAATGCCGAAACTGCTGCACGGTTCCTCGCTAAGGTCTGCACACTCGTGTAGGACTCAGTGCCAGGCGAGCACACAGTTATCACCGGGAACGCGCGCACGAAGTAGCGCCAGATCGGCAGCAACATCCAGTATGATGGCAGTATCTCGAGGCCCAGGGCTGTCTCTCGCTCCCGACTGCCTTTGCAGGACTGAAGGGCGCACGGATCAAGCTCGCTGCGAGCGTCTCCAGCCAATACGAACTCGAGAGTCATACTGGCTGCTACATATGGCGACACGACGAATGCGCAGCGCTGCACACCCGACGTGCCCCACCGTTCTACATCCAGCCATCGCACAATCAGCACGCCGAGCCCAAGGTTCGACGTACAGACTACCGACCAGCACCAAACATCGACGAGTGCAGGTACATTCTTGACGGATGTACCCACTCCGACACCTACGTTGCCCGCGTCCGCGCCCACGCCAGCAAGTGTAATGCTGAACGTAGAGTCCGTCGTACACGTTGCTGGCCAGGAAGACGACCTGTTTGCACTGCAGGACGACCTAATGGTCGTGCCTTCCGAGCTGCAAGGCCGCACACCGGCAGTAGGGGACGACCGTCTTGCTGTGTGCACCATACGCGCAGGAACCGATCACCCGATCACCGTCGAGCAGACTCGAGCTGACGGGCGGCAGGTCATCTCACAGCCCTACATTGACATGGCTGTCGCGATGATGTGCACGTTCGGTGTGGGTATCATCGGCGAGAAGCATGCAGCGGTGGGCAGGCTCCTCGACGTATACCATCCCGAGGCAGGTGTACACGAACTCACCAAATCACAGCATTGAGTCGGATGCGAGTAGCGCGACTTACGGTAAACGAGTCGTTGATAGAGATCGATAGATAATAATAAGTATTACTTAGCCAATTTCAATGCTATAAAAGAATCTTGAGCCGGCTCTGAGCCACGGGCTGAGCTCGGTCAAACGTTAACTCAGCCAGAGATGAGCTTATAGTTCAGACCAGGAGTTACATATGCAGCTCGAAAGCTATCGCGGAAAAGCCGTATTTCGAGCCGACTTAAGTCGATTAAGCGCCGAAGCCGCGGCAACACTAATGTGGATTCATCTCGCAATCCTTGAACCCAGCTGAACGGAACTACGAGATCTACGACCGGGAACTCCTCAGCATCATCCGTGGTCTGGAAACCTGGAAACACTACTTCCTGGGAAGCCCCCACAAGCTGGTCATTCGCTCTGACCATCGCAACCTGACATACTGGCGAACCGCGCAGAAACTGAACTGACGCCAGGCGAGATGGTCGCTCTTCCTCAGTGAGTTTGACTACGAACTAGTGCACGTCCCTGGAACGCAGATGACCATCGCCGACCTGCTCTCCCGACGCTCCGACCACGACACCGGTGAAGACGACAACGAAGAAGTTGTCATGCTCCCTCCGCAACTGTTTGCGAGAGCCATCAACTCTGACCTGCTTGACCGCCTGCGCAAATGTCACGAGAAGGAGCCGATGGTAAAAGAAGCATTTGACGCCCTACTCGGGAAAGGACCGGCCCCGCCAAAACCTCACTCTCCGATTGGCAGACCGATGGCGAGCTAATCTGGTATGACGGCCGGATTTATGTTCCCCCGGACGCGGACCTCCGACGGAACATCGTCCGGCTCTACCACGAGCTACCATCCGCCGGACATCCCGGAGTTCGCACGACGACCACCCTTGTGCAGCGTGACTACTGGTGGCCCGGAATGGGACAGTTCGTCGCACGATACGTCAAAGGCTGCGGAATCTGCCAACAGATGAAACCGAACACGCACCCCACTGTGACTCCGCTGATCCCCATTCCACCGCAACATCCTGCCACGCCGTTTTCATGCCAAGGCATGGACTTCATCACCGGACTACCAGACACGCCCCGCGGACATAACACCATATATGTCGTGGTGGACCACGACACTACGAAGGGGGTAATTTTTATCCCTTGCACGGATCAAGTGGACGCAGAACTCACGGCCAAGATGAATCACGACCACGTCTACAAGCGGTTTGGACTCGCACGAAAGTTCATCTCGGATCGCGGCCCTCAGTTCGCGGTGTTGTATTCGTCCGGATGCACTTGTGTCAAGTGCCCTCGAAGCGCGCCACCACCTGTATTTGGCCCATACGCCACCATCAAAGAAAACTCGGCATTAGGGTCAGCGTACACGCGCTGCCTACTCAGTATCAGCATCACGTTCCGAGTCAGAACAATAGGGATGGGTGCTAGTAATACTTACATGCAAAGTCGACACCATTTCAGCATGATTCCTTGTTCCGTCTTATTTTTGCGATCGAAGAAATGGTTGATGTCGTGCGCGACCTGCTTTTTACCTTGTTT
>NW_025955270.1:0-47204 GCF_022376445.1 Fomitopsis serialis | reverse complement strand
GGTCTCACATGTACGTAGACCATGCCGTGAGAGCACTGAATCCAGGAGCGAGCAACACACAGATGTTGCGAATGTCGACAGGCAGGTTGAGGGCGTGTAGTATGTGTAGATCACTCCGCTGGTAGCCATTAACCCAGGGTAGATGGTCCCTCCAACAACACGTCCCAGCGGGTACCATGCTGTGGGATCGAACCAGTTCCAAAATTCCTGGATCCCTTGTCAACGCTTTATCTCTTCGAGTCTCCACAAAAACTCACATAGAAACCCTCAGAAGCTAAGACGCGAGTTGCGCGACTGATACCAGGTGAACTCTCGGCTCGGCTACAAGAACAATCGCAGCGGTACTCACTAGTTGAACCACGGGTCGCTGCGACACGCCATCAGCTTCGGCCAGCAGAGCTTATGGATTGTTATGACGTACAATTCGTGAATGACACTCTCGAAGTTGACGACCGCGAAGAGACGTGACGCTATGGCCGCCCCGAAATGAGAGCCAGAGCCACAATGCGCAACAGCGAGGATGCGTTCACCACCGTCGCCGGCGACAAGTCCGTCGGCAATGAGTATGCGAGCGGCATGACCGCAACCAGAGATCGTGAATTGCCCCCAAAGAGTGACCGTGTAGTTGGAGACAAAGAGGACGGGACGGGGAATGGGAGAATACAGACCGCAGCGTTGCGTGGAACGCGAGACACGTCGCGCGCACCGCACGTGACTGGGTACCGTACACCGCTATGGGCGCTTGCACGGAGCCTGCAGTAACTTGGTTGAGACCGCGACATCATACCCTAGCAGTTGCCTGACTTTTGTTCGACTTCTCCCCGCTTCGAACTCTGATTTATTGCCTTGGGATAATTGCTACTTCACTGAGACCGTCAACATGTCAACATCACGCGACCGTGTTGAGGACACGTACGAACTACAGAATGACCAAAGGCTGGATGACTTGCACTCCAAGCTTCGGACGTTACGTGGTGTACGTACCCTCAATATGTCTGCGCAGATGCATTGCTCATGTGTCCAATTCGGTAGGTTACCACAGACATCTATAGCGATGTCGAGAGTCAGAACACGACCTTGGACGAGTCGGTGAGCTCGATGATATGTGAAAGCCTTAGGTTTTGTTGACGACCACTCGCGACGTCAGCGAAATACATTCACCTCCTTTGGTGCTTCTCTGGCACAGTCGTCTCGACGCGCGGGACAGGCGTTCGGGCTGACCCCGGGAGGGGTGAAGCAGTGGCGGACTATCGGATACTGTGTAGCAGCGATCGTCGGGTTCTGGTTCCTCTGGAGGATACTGCACTGGTGGTGGGCATCACCGACTCCCTGAAAATATGTACCACCCCGTTCTTTGCTTGCTCTCTTACCTGTACTTCTAACCTATACCTTCCACTTGTTCGTGCAATGCGTTGCTTGTTGACAGCGACCCGATGCTTCCGCTCGATGCCCTGAACGGCAACGCTCAGCGTGTAATCGATTAATCCCTTATGAAGTCATTGTCTTCGCCAATATTACCAGACCTGTGACTTGTTTCCCGACGGCGACCTGTGAAACAATTCGAGTGTTGCGCGATGCGGCGGGCTTGTGCCAGTGATTGAGACCGGCGAAGAACCGTACTTATGGCAGCTAATGTTACTCTGCACAGAGTGAGATTTTCGCATCATTCGCGGCTCAACACCACTCACTTCTACTCATACGACGATCCTCGCAATTAGTCTATCGTGCCATTTGGCAGTTCTCCAGTAGTTCTCCTGGTGGCCAGACCGGCCTGAAATGGCAAGACGCCCGGTAGCCTCGAGGCAATCGGCACGTGCGCAATGAAAGTCCAAATATGGTAATCAGCGTACGTCAGTATACCGCCGTACAGACCTCTCTCGATCTACTCGATCTCGCCCTGCTCAGTACTCTGTTAGGCACGGAGTACTACCCACCCAATCAAACGACCCTGACAGTTATATCCGACTCGAGTTCGCACTCTGAAGAATGTCTTCCGACAAAGACACCCTCCTCTCCATGGGCTTCGACCCCACCCGCGTCGAATGTAAGTCGCCTCGCGTCCCCTTCCTCCCCAGCCCCCTTCACGCCATATACCTACGCGGACACTAACGTCTACTCCCCCTCCGCCCCCAGGGGCGATCAAAGCCACAAACGGACGCGGCCTCCAGCCCGCAATGGACTTCCTCCTCGAGAACGACGGCAAGCCCGTGCCCGACCTCTCCTCCATCGCCGCGCCCACCAGCAGCTCGAGCTCGGGCGCGCCGATGGACGTGGACGAGGACGACCGGGAGGAGCTGGAGGCGCTTCAGGCGGTGTACGGGAAGGCGCAGATCGCAGGTGGCGAGGCGGCCGAGGCCAAGGTGCGTTCCGTCCCCGCGCTCGATCGAGGGATGCGAAGGGGGCTGAATGGGATTGTGGGTGGCGCGGGGTAGAGCATCAAGTGCTCGCAGTGCGACAAGATCTTCAAGACCACTGCGCTCGCGAACTACCACGCGGAGAAGAGCGGGCACGACCAGTTCGAGGAGTCCACGGAAGAGGTGCGCCCGTTTGCAATGGACTCTGGCGTAATATTAATCGTCCTTGGTTGCGCGATTGTGATGAACGCGTCGGTTTCGTGCCCTAGATCAAACCGCTCACGGAGGAGGAGAAAAGGCAGAGGCTCGCAGACCTGAAGGAGAAGATGGCTGCGAAGCGCATGGTGAAGTCGAAGGAGGAGGCGAAGGAGCAGCAGGCGAACGAGGCGATTCGGAGAAAGGCTGGCCGTGTACGGACGTTGCCTCTGCATATCTCGGAACTACGTACTAACTTGGTTCAGGATATGAACGAAGTCCGAGAAGAAATGAAGGCAAAGGAAATCAAGAAGGATTTGGAGGCGAAGAAACGAGGTGTGTCCACATCTCTCAACGGTGGCCTCTCTTCGTTGTGCTCATACGTCGATGTATATAGAGAAAATCGAGGAGGCGCAAGCACGCGCTCGCGTCAAGGCACAAATCGAAGCCGACAAACGCGAACGAGCTGAGAAGGCCGCAAGAGAGAAAGCCCTGCGCGAGGGCAGGCCCGTCCCCGAAAGTTCCGCTGCGCCTGTCGCTGCTGCCCCGGCACCAGCGGCGCCGAAGTCAGGGAAAGACTATCCCGAGACGCGTCTGCAAATCCGGATGGCCAGCGGCGGGCAGTCGTACACGACTACACTCCCAAGCGACTCCAGTACGTCCGTTCCGTCCGATCCTATCTCGCAGGGAGGCTCGCTGGCGGAGTCCATGGCTGATCAATCTGATGTCCTATAGCACTCCGCGAGGTGGCGGAATTCCTGGCGGCGCAGACACTATCTGTTGATGTGGAGACGGTGACGTTCGCGATGCATTTTCCGAGGTGCGTGTGCAATGCTCGTGCCCGTGTGTCCATGCCGGCGGGTAGGGAGGCGTGGGGTGATGCGTGCGCGTGTGGGTCCCGTTGCTGATGCGGTCTCGTCCCTTTTGTTCTGTGCGCGCAGGAAACAATTCACCCGATCGGACTTATCGAAATCGCTGCGCGATCTGGGGCTGACACCGTCCGCGGTGCGTACATCTGATTTGTGTGCTCGGGGCGCGTGTGATGTTGTGGCTAACGGTGTGACGCCCTGCTTTGTGTAGGTCTTGATCGCATCATAGGGGGACGAACGTGCTTTCGCTTGTTGGCAGATTGTGAAGCTGGATGTGCAAAGTGTATGATATCAGTATGCTGATGTGACAATGCATGATGATTCTGACGAGGGAACGAAGATGTATGTCCTCCGGGTCCGTGCCCCGGTCAATTCATCATTGGCCACTCCTTCGTCATGCTGGACAGACTGTATACATCAAAATGAATCGCAGCCCAGCGCTGAGCGCCGATAGACTGTTTCAAACACCCCTAAAGTCTCAGGTGATCTCGTTATGGCAGGCGACCTTCCGGATCTGGATATGTGGCTTTCCTATGTCCCTAGGTGTCTAGCTGTCAGAATTCACTGTCCGCCGCAGCTTCTGAAGTGGCTGAGGGACTTGGCTCGTGTATATATGAGGCGTGTCTCTGTGCGCTGCAGTGTTCCTTTCCTCCCTATTATACCCAGGTCTTCGTCTGGAAGGACTCGCATTGCACCCGCGGAATTGCAATAGCCACCCTCGTACGTTCCTCGTTCGCGTGCCATCCGGGCTCCGCGCGCGATTATCGATGACGCTCGAGTTTGGGGGTGTGCATGCCTGCGCCCTCCGCTCCCCATCGGAATTTTTGCGCTAGTGGCCCGCCATGCCTCCGCTCACGACGGACTTGCAGTGGCAAAGTGGACGGCGGCCTCCTCCTCGCCCACCGCAAGCCGGGCCGGTGCGTGGGTGATGTGCCTGTGCGCGGAGGCATCTGGATTCTGCGTTGCGGAGGCAGCGGCGGCACGACCGTAGAACCTGCTGATCGAGATTGCCCCCACGCAAATTCGTTTATGTGACGTGAACGTGCTGCGATTCATCACAGCGAACAGACAGACAGGCGCGACGACCGCCATTTTATGTCTTAGCGCTGCAGGAGATAAGTCACTAGCGCCGGCGGGCCCTCATGTACACCCATCACAACATCAGTCCCTGGACTCGTCCTGTCCTCCATCCTCTCCTCAAACTCCCATGTCCGCATAAGCCCCTCCAGGGCCTCGTTCCCGCTCCCTACACCCCCGACACATCCCATGGAGTTCACCCGCGTCCGCTCGCCCTCCAGCTTCTCCACGGGCGCGCCCTTCCGCCAGCGCCCTGGCGGGCCCCGCAGCCCAAAGTCCCCTCCGGGGGCGACCAAGGACATAATCCCTCTCGACCTCACGGCTCGCATAGAGGAGGCAACCCCCGCCTACTCTAGTCCCCGCTCTTCCACCTGGTCTCCGTCCTCGCCAGCACTCGCTTCCGAACAGGATCTGTATTCCGAGTACGGCGGCTCCAGCTCTTCGCGCCGCAACACCGTGAGCCGAGGGATCCAGACGGGCATGCCGGTCCCCGTCCCCGGCACACCCAGCACCCCGCTCATCGCCGCCCCCGCAGTGAAGGTCATCAAGAAGACACCCACGCTCTCCCCGCCGCCAGCGGTTAGCTTCGACGCACCGCCCGTGCCATGGCGCGGGATGACTCTCGAGGCCGCCCAATGGAGCCTCACATCAGAACAACTCCAGGAGATCGTCTCGACGGCCATTCGCACCTCCGCCCAGGAGGACTTCATCCGAGTCGTGTCCCGGCACACGCTCGACGTCGAGCTCGTCCAGGAGCTCGAGCGTCTCGACTCGGTGAGTGTTTCCGATCTGCTCGTAGCGCCTGGTGGCGTATCTCACTGGCCCCCCGCGCTGACCCTCGGTCCGCCGATCCTCATCCAGCTCAGAGCGACAACACAGGCGCAATACCGCTTCAACGCTCAGCGGCGGCTCATGCTCCTCCAGTCGCTCAACGCACTGTCCTTCGCACCGGGCGACCCATCATCCCAGGAGGCGCTGTCGAATCTCACGGCACAGCTCGCTGCACTCGCTGCCTCTTGCGACCGTCTCATGGAGACCCTCTTGACGGTCGCCGAGCAGCGTGCACAGATACAGCACCTGCAGGACGTGCACGTCGCGTCCGCGCTCGCGATCACTCTACGAAAGCTGAACGCGAGCTACGGGCGGCGCGTGAACGAGGCGAAAGAGGGGCGCGCGAAGATCAACGAGCTCCAGGCGGAGCTCGAGGAGGCGTGGGGCGTCGCGGAGGAGCTCGCGCAGGAGATGGATGACTTGGACAACTTTGGGCGCGACTTCGGGTACGAGGGCGACGAGGTGATCGAGGACGAGGCGAGTGCGGTGTCGGGCGAGGGCAGCGTCGTCGTCCCGGACTCGCGCACGGAGTACAGTGTGCAGATGGCGGAGGTCGTGGGTGTGACGGCTACGGCCGTCTCGAGCAAGGCCATGTACGCCACCCTGTTCCCAGGGCCTATTGCGCCGTCGCCTGCGCAGCTCCAGGTCGCGGATCGCACGAGCCGAGTGATGGCTGCGCGGCGGAGGAGCGTCCGTGCGAGCAAGGCAAGCCTGCGGTTGCGGCAACCGTCGATGAGCGAAGGCGAGTCGTCGCCGTCAGTCGCTGCCGCCGCACAAACAGCGAGGCGGGCGAGAAGCCGGAGCCGGAGCAGGCGGAGACCAACTATCTCAACAGAACCAGATGTCACCGTTCCCGCGGTACCAATTATCCGCGTCGAACCGGCGCCGTGCAAGGGCGGGTCCTTTCTCGAGCTGAACGAGACCCGGCCGACGACGCCGAGTTCTGCCACACAAGAAAGCCGGCCACCATTGCCACCACTGCCCTCCGTCTCGATCAACACGACTTTTGCCTCGACGCGGAGCACCCTCGGTGAGTCGCACGCGCAGTACGTAGTAGTCGCTCCCCCTTACCCACGCGCCCCCGCAGAGGTCCGCTCGCCAGTTGCGAACGCGGCCGCCACGCCATTAACGCCGGAGTTCGACCGCACACTCATTCCCCCGTACACGTTCCACGCGGCCCGCGCGTCCAAAGACGATTTGTTTCTTCACAACGAGCACGAGCGCGAGGTGAGGGCGCTCCGCGTGCAGTCGCTTGGGATGCGTGAGCGGGCCGATACTGTAAATTTGTTCGATGGCGTAGCGGGCTCGCACAGCTCGAGGACGCCGTACCGCAAGTCGGACGGGGAGGTCGTCGAGAGAGGGCGGACGAAGGCGAAGCGGTACTCGGTGCCGTTGCGCGCGGCGCAGGTGCAGGCCTCGCAGCAGCCCCGGCCGTCGACGGGTGACGCTGGGGATGGGCCGTCCACTACGGAGACTCCTAGCAAATCGGAAATTATAACGCCGACGCAATGGCGGGTCCAGCAACAGGCGGGTCCTGCGCCGACTCCGCAAGAAGCCTTCAGTCAGACACGGCCAGACAGTCCTACGCAAGCACCAGAGCTAGATCTGGATCCGGGCGAGCAGCCTCCGCCTCTCCCGCCAAAAGACGAGGCTGTCGCGGCTGTGCGGCTCCCATCGGAGCCCTAGCATACGGTGGGACGGACAACACAGCGGAAGGAGAAGGTGAAGAAGTCGAGCGTAACTTATCAACCCCCACCATCTCTCGGTCGTACTTGCATTCGGTCTTGGTCGCAGCCAGTGTACACTATCCAAGGTGCGTCGCGCACCTTCTGCTGTGCTGTCCTGTGGCTGACGGAGCACTTTTGCACGCTAGCAAAACTAATGCCTCATACCCGGCTCGTATAATGGCCTGCTATGTATTACTTAACTTGCCGCACCTTCCCCACCTTCATCTACCCTTCCATCGTCATCGCCCTCGCGCCTCCGCTCGCAGATAGTGCCGCGCTCGATGCGCGTGCTTGCGAGCCTACGAGGGCGCTCGCGGCGGACCTGTACATAGTGTACATAGTGGCTCGTGAGCGCTGTATCCGCTGCTGTTGCTTCGTCGCTTGGATTCGGCTTGTATTGCCCCTGCCTGTATTACACGCATACATGTACTGCCCCTTTGCTTCACTCGTTAGCGGACCTTTTGACAAGACGGAATACAATGGACTCCTGAAGTGATCAGATACGACGGGTGTGAGCATGGTTGAACATGCCAGTTGTCGTGATCCTTCCTAGTGTCCTGTGATGTATTGTTACACGATTACGCATGGTAAGCTATGTCCGAGTCGAGCCTTTTCTACAGATCAAGCATTAAGTGAACCCCAATTCGCATCTATACCACAAGAAACAGCGTAATCGCACCGGGGACAACCATCTTCAAGCCCCAGAGTCACACCTCCACCCCCGGCGCGTACTCGAACAGGTGCACCCGGCCATCAACCGTCCCGACCGCGACCCTGCCCTCCTCCTCGTCCAGCGCGAGCTTGTTCCACCCGTCGTCGTCCTCCTGCATATGGAATGTCATCGTCTGCGCGCGCTCCTCACCGTGCCACCTGTCCGGCTGCGCCCGCGCCCCACCGTACCATTCGTCGCTCACCCCATCCGCGCCCTCTCCCCCTACCTCGCCTTCCTCCCCTACCGCACCCTCTCCCTCACCCGTCGCCCGCCCGCCGAGGGCCCCAGTGACTGGGAGGACCTTCCCCGCGACGCGCTGCCCGTGGTCGCCCGCCTGCGCGGGCCCGCCATCGTACGCCTGCGCGTCGAGCCAGAGCGCGGTCCCCCGCCGGCCGAGCACCATGTCCGACGGCGTGAAGAGCCGGATCGGTGACGGGATGCTGTGCGCCATCGTCGGCGCGCCGTCCGCGTGGAGGTACGGCGTCGCCGCGCTGGGGCCGGGCGGCAGAGGGGGTGAGAGGGCGGGGGCGGGGGAGAAGGCGCGGTTGGGCGAGAGGACGTAATGGTGGAGGATGTTGACGGGCCAGGGGAACCACGTGTCGAACCGGATGAGCACGTCGATCGACGGGAACGCCGCGTCCCCTCCCTCTCCTCCGCTCCTAGTCCACCCAGCAGCTCCCGCGTCGCAGGCGGGGAGCCGCGAGGCGACGACGAGGCTGTCGATGCGCCACTGCCACTTGTGCGACGCGAGCGGGTCGCACGCCGCCGGGGGCGCGTGGAGCGCGTTGTTCGGCGGGATCGTCGGGGGCACCGGGGGCAGCTCATACAGGTGTATCCACTGCCTGCAAAACGTGAGGACGTGCCGGGGCAAGAAGACCGCGCCCATGCAGCGCTGGTCCTACATCGTCATTCCCACCGTACCGCCTTGTCAGATAGTGGGAACAGCAAGAGGGGACGCGGACGTACCTCGTTGCGCAGCGTAGGGTCGTCGTGCTCGTGGGGACGCGGAGCGCGGCGCGGACGCAGCCCGCCTCGACGTCAATCACGCGCACGATGTTGTCGGGCCCGCTCGCGGCGAAGACGCTGCCCTCGAGCGCGAGCGGGAAGCGAAAGCTCGCGAACTCCTGCAGCGGGAGGAACGGCGCGTGTGGGTCGCGCACGCTGAAGTCGATCGAGAAGATGCAGGTCGTGACGCTGCGGAGGCGGTCACATCAGAGGCGGCGTTGCGTAGTGAGAGAAATTGAGGTGGCGCACTCACGCGTCGCTGGGCCATCGCTGTGTGATGGCAAGGATGCCGGATGGTTTGGGTCCGTGTTGACGTTCGCACCGGTGAGGTTCATGCACCGGAGTGTCGCGACGACCCTCGGCTCTCCCGTCCCCTCCCCGATGTCCCAGCAGTGCACGACATACTTGCGCGGCGCGGCGGGCTCGTCGTAGAACGTGATCGTCAGCAGATAGCGACCCTCGCGACCAGGGAGGTAGTGCACGGCGAGGTTACGCGCACGCGCTCCCGCTGGGATGCCGGGTGGGACCAGCTCGATCGAGCGCGTGCTGCGGGGATGGGCTGATGTCCAGTTGCGAAGGAGGGCGAGGGCGCGGAGGGTGAGCTTCTCGAGCTCAACGGCGGTAAGCGTGCTAAGGGGGCGCGCGTGCAGGCCGGGGAGGGGCAGGCCGCGGGCGAGAACATGGGCGTGGAGGGCATCGTGCCAGACGGTGCGGGAGCGGGTGAGGGCTTCGAGGGCTTTGCAGGACTGGCGGCAGGAAGCGAGTTAGTCTGGATGTGGGGCAGCAGGCGGGCACATACCTGACGAAGTGCGAGTATGCCGTATACCCCGAGGTGTCTGAGGACGAGGACGAGGATGTCGGTTGGGAGGGTCGCAAAGCTGAGTGCGACCATGTCTGGCAGCTACGACTCGGGGCTGCGAGATGGCTGGCAGTTCGGAAGGGCTGATTGTAGCAGGAGGGGATATGTATGGCCTGAGTACTTAAGAGCCGTTGGCGACCCGCCATGTCCTGCATCATGTCCAACAGCCAGCGCCAGCCACCGTTACTTATCGCCCTCTCCTCCGCCCTTCCGCTCCCCGCATGCCGCGACACGGTCACATGCTCTGTTCCACCACCCGCCGCGTCGCGTCGCTCCTTGCACCGTCGCGACATTGACCAGTCGTAGAAGGCTCAGTCTACTCTGCGTGAGCTGCATTGCTGCTTAGGATTGGGATCAAGCGCATTGAACCGTTAGTGTCATTCTGGGTGACTCCTTCCCCGGAGAGCTCCCGGAACGCTCCAAACACTCCAACCGGCCGCCTTCAATCCGGCGTGCCTCCTTGACAGAAGCAAAGACATCATTTCCGTGCTTCATTCTATCCTAGCGCACCTGAGCTGCGTACTCTGTTGCCATCTTCGACCACCGAAATAGGTTGTCCCCTTACCTCGAACAAATTAGTTCTCACACGATAGCTTGGCCGTACTTTGCGTGCTACGGCAAACTGTTGGTCAGAGACACCTTCTGCTCCTAAATTCCTCACTCGGGGTAGGATGATGAGCATGCCTAGGACCCTGTCCTCCACCCATATTTTCCGATCGTCTGCGGGACACAACGTAAGCCTCTCGTAGTACGCTGTCACCACACTCCATTTGACTCCAAGTCGTCACCAGGACCCTACTTACACGCCGTCTCCTCTCTTCTCCCTTACAGTAGATATCCGACGGGCGCGGCCGCACACATTCCATTCTACTGATTCAAGTCATATGTCAGCCAGTGGGTTTCTCTTCCAGTGTCAGGCACTGCCAACTTCTCCGTATGGGACGGGCCCGAAAAATAGTGGTCCCCCTGCGACTGCGGTACATTGAACGGTACCGCCTATGGCAGGTCAGTCAAAAGGGGGGTCGCTGGTACGGCGGCCGCGCTGTGCATGCTCGGTTGCACTGGGGCGATTGTATACCAATCGCGAGCGCTGGTGCAGCGGAGGTAGTGTGCGCAGACCACTCCTACTGCATGGCGAATCGAAGTCACCGCTACGCCCATTGAGTCCAGCCGTGCGCTGGTCGATGTACACCGCGTTCAAGACACAAGTCAGGACGGCGTGTCCATTTGAATAACTTCACCTCGCCGAGACATGTCTCCGGAATTTACACACGAATAGAGGACCAACCGTATCGGTGTAATAAGATCGATTAAAAAATGCAGCTGTACACAATATGCATCCATCCAGAACTTATCCCGAAAGCAGAAAGAAACGAAACTCAGTGACACTTCTGGGGCGTTACTAGATAGCTTCCCGTGAGCGCGGCAGAGGCAACAACCGCTCCCTCGGAGAACCACCCACCTTATGCCCTTCCCCTAACGCCGATACTGCCAAAGCATGGGAGACTCAGAGCGCGCAGCCCGTCCGGCGGACTCAGGCGCGTCGACGGCCATCCCGTCCCAGCCAGGCATCGCCATCCCGGGGTACACCACCCGCCACCTCGTCCCCTCCCCAAGCAACGGCGCCGGGGAGCCCGCATCTCGACGCCTCAGCCCCACCTCGGGGTGCGCACCACCACGACCGTGCGAGTGGTACTCCGCCGGGAGAAGGTCCATACGCGCGTTCGCACCGAAAGAAGTTACGGGGTCGAGGAACGCCGCAGGTGGGTCGTCTGCGAGTACTGCGTCCGCCTGCAGCGCGTCCATGGACGAGTATTCTACGAGACGCGTCGGCGTCGCGCCGCCCAGCGCGCCGGGCTTGTAGAGGCTCTGCACCGCCACGGGAACGTAGCAGAGCGGGTTCTTTCCCGCGGGTTGTCCGCGGAATGCGGACGGTGACGGGCGCCGGCCCTCCGCCAGCGCGACGGCCTCCTCGAGCTCGCCCATCGACGAGAACATGAGGAGATGCGGCGCGTACAGGAATGGCGGGTTCACCGTGCGCGAGGGCGGCTGCTGCGTGTTCACGAGTCGCCGGTAGGTCGCCGCGGGGACGGGGACGTACCGCGTCGACTCGCTCGAGGCTTCTGGTATCGCCTGCCAGAGTGGCGCGGGCGACGGGGAGAAGGAACTGGAGCTGGATCTGGAGAACGGGCTGTAGGGGGGTGGGTAGGCGGTGGAGGGCGGCGTGGTGAAGTTGGGCTCTAGCGGCGGGGGCTGCGGTAGCCTGCTGTGGGCATGGTCTAGTGTGCCACTGGACGCAGCGCTGGGTCTCGCCGTCGACGCCGGCGTCGACTTCGTCCGCGTCCGCGTCCCCACCCGCGTCTGCGCCACCGACCCCGCCTGCGTCTCCTCTCCCTTCCTCCTCGGCTGGTACTTGTACCCAGGATACATCCTCATGTGCTCCGCCTTCTTCTCCGCCGCCACCCCCTCATAGTGCGCGCGCCTCTCCGAGTCGAGGTCGTTCCACTCCTTCGCGACGCGCTTCGAGAGCTCCGTCTGGAGGAGCGGCGTTGCATCCTTTGCAGAGCGCTGGTAGTGCCTGAAGCGGTCCGAGCGGAAGCACATGAACGAGTTGGGCGGGCGTGGGGGCTGCGAGGACATGTTATGGTATGTTCCGCGCTACAGGTACGGTGGGTGGCGTAGTCGGCGATGACGAGGAAACGGGCCTGAGGAGATAGGGGCTCTTCAGTGAGTGACAACATACCGTACCCGCACGCTTTTATGCACGCCCTGCCCCGTCGCTCGCACAGCGGTGCACAACACCCAACGCTTTGACAAGCCTCGCTTGCCGGCGCCTATCGGCGCGGGGGATCGCCCACGCTTTGGCTGCCACCGAGAAGTCGTGCATCGAGGCAAAGCACAGATGCACGATCAACCAGATGCAACTCCGCGGCTGCGATTAGGACGAAGGAGGCAGGCAAGCGGACGTCTCGGCGGGAGATGATTCGTTGGGTCGGCACGGGGTTTACAGGCGAAAGCTCCGTTGACAGGCCGTACCTGGGAAACACAACGTCAGTGTTGGGTGCAACCAGAAAGCGGGAGAATCCCTGACGAGGTGCGGTAGATACACAATGCGAATCCAATGAGACCTGGTCCCTGTATAGATGCTAAGTCGTGAGGCAGCGATCCGCCAATAAATAAGCATGACACAGGTACGCCGAACCGAGGACAGTCTCGAAACACGACGACAGTCGCACGTACAAGCCGCTCGTCTCACCATTGACGTGTTCCAAGAGATCGGTGGGAGCGAGAAGTGGGAGCGACGCGGATGAGTATAAGGCCATCGACGCCACTGATCCGCCTCCAACGCCCGACCCTGTCGTCACGGGCTGCACAACGTCGCGCGTCCGAGCATCGTGACCATCTCTGTGGCGCGCTGCGCAAGCGATCGATGCACATCAATGAGCGCTAAATACACTTGTTGAGGATGATCCTCAGGTGCAGGTGTGCCTGGCCGGCCAGGTACGCAGTCAGAGACGAATCGAAACAATGCATACTTCAAGTTGACCTACCGACGCCGTACTGTGGTCTCTGATTGTGCAGTACAACAAGTGAGAGACAAGGCGCTGTGACCGATACGTGGACTGCAACAGCGGCGCAGGTCGGCGGGCGTCGGTAGGCGTGGCGTAACTCATGATAACAAACTCCAGCTTATTCGAGGCTGTCGGCGACCTACCTGTACAGGCAACATGTTCAGGGCCAGCGTAGAACATGGGTAACGAGGAACTCACTATGTTTCAAATAAGCACCGCCACCCCATTGTGTAGGTACTTCGAACTCACACCGCAGTCAAGCGAGCCAGGCAGAATGTACGGGAAACCGATCCCGCAAGCTATCTACGTATTAGACACTAGTAAACAACAACAACACCGTCGGAATCCATCGCCATCAGTATGCCAGAATAAGTTACAAAGCCTCAGCTTCGTCCACCGACGCCAGACCTAGTCCTCGTCTCCGATGACGTGCATTGGTTCTGTCTCCACCTCGTCCGCACCCGGCACAGGCGCATACCACTTCGAGGTCGGCGTAGTCAGCTCGATGGCGTTCTCCTTGACTGACGAGGCGGCATTGCGCCCGCTCGTGGAGTAGAGGTTGATCAGGACGACGATGAGCGTGTAGAGGATGAAGGCGATGCTGCAGGGTAGGTGCGAGGTGAATGGGGGCTGAGCGACAGACGGGAAGGTGAGGAACGTACCTCAACATGATGAGCACGTAAGTGACGTGGTCCATGCCCTCGTCGTGCACGAAGTCGAGTTCCTCGTCCGTGGCAGACATGAAAAGTAGACTACGTAATCGTCAGTGAGATACTGCAAATCCTCATGATGTTCAGCCTACCCTGCGCAGACGAGCAGCTATACCAGACCCCGATCAGTGGCTACAATATCAAGTACAATCACAGCATATACGCACGAATGAGGGCAAATGCCTAAACGCACGTCCAGCAGACGCTGCCGTGGGCCCCTCGTCCCTGCCACCTTCCGCGAGTGTATGCTCGCTATGACTGTCGCCTTCCTCCAGCGGCGCATACTTTGGCACAACAAAGCAAACTTCGATGATCCGGGCGAGACCAGCCATCATCAAGGTGTATCCAAAGACCGAGTGCACCTTGGTGGTTTCCTGGTTAGCAAGACGCATGACGTCTTTGAGTGATTAAGGTACCTTCGTGGAGAGCATCAGTGCCTGTGCGTGTTGCGACATCGCCCAACCGGTCAGTATGATGCTGACACTAGCGTCAGTGACGAAGTCGGAATGGGGAACATAGAGGGCTTACATCAAGGAGGGCACGACAGAACGCTGGTTGCATCGCGTCAGCAGATAAGCAGTCGTATATTAGTAGCATACAAACTTGGTTGTTCCGAGACAAGAAAATGCCAAGAGCGCCTCCTGTCCACCCTATACGAAGAGAGCGAGTCAATAAGGCACAAACTGTCCCGGATTAGAATCCAATCGTACAGAGTACACCTAGAATGCTGAATAGGCTTGAACATAATGCACGCACTGCTATTAGCGAGACCGACTCACGTATGCTGCATATCCTTCACCGACCACCCCGATCCATGGTGTTCCGTGAACGTGTTGACTGCGCACTATGTCAGCGTCGTTATTGCTTCCGGCCAATGGACACCCACCGATACCCTGCAGACATCAGTCAATGCGAAGTCATTGTCCGTGAACTGCAGAAGACGTACCCAGAGCGTGATAACCCAAGAATCCCACCACTCGGGACTGCGCCCGCTCCGTCTGATCCATGTCTCTCCGACGAGCAGTAGAATGGCGAGGATAATTCCATACGCGATGAAACCACTTCCCTGTGACCGTACATGATTCACAGCACACTGGGTGCAGAGGGCAGTGCGACATACCATGATGTAGTGGGCGAGGCACTGCCCAAGGTGACCGCCACGGCAGTATCCTCGGACGGTGATCGCGCCAAAGAGCATCTGCGCCCAGCCGATTATGGGGTAGGCCTTACCCACAATACCGTGTGCAGCAACTGCGTATGGGCGCAGAGTTCGCTCATGGATATGAAGCTTGAGGTAGATTCCGAGAGCGAGCTGAAGCGCGATGGGGATGAGCATGATGTTGGCCATGGTTCCGTGTACGCCGGCTAGGAAGGCGCGCCCGCCATGCGCATGGCCTAAGATGTAGCCCCCTATGGTCAGGAGGAAGCCCACGCTCTAGGGAGCAAATTAGTAGGAAGTCTATACGACGCACACTGAGAGACAGTTGACTGGGAGCTCACCTGCAGAGGAACATGCCAACGACTGCGCGAGAGCCCGAGTACCATACCCGTCGGGAACAGAACACCCCAGACGAGTGTCTGCACACATATATGGAGCCAGAGGATTGTATCAATTGGTGCATTCGACTGCTCCTCCGTGAGTTCGTCGTGGTGTTCATGAGCAAGTACAGGCAAAACCAGTGCGATCAGCCAGATAGGCAGAGACGTCATAGTAGCCTGCCAAGCCATTGCGTTCCACAGAAGGCCGGAGCGGAAGATACGCAGACTTGGCCGTTGTGGAATGGACGACCAGGCGGCCGCTGCGTTGGCTCTGAACAAGTGCGGTCTGAATAATGTCAAGCCTAAGTAGTCCGAGTCTGGCCGCTGGATGGTCTCACACTGTGTGACTCACAGTCGCTCCCTGACCGTGACGTAACACACGTGACAGTGACCGTACAGCACTGACAAATGGACCCCCTCCTCCTCCTCCTCCTCAGACTCGATACTCACCATCGGTATCACCCAATGTTCAGTCATACGTAGGACTCAGCGCTCAGCCACTGAATAGATCTTGTTTGTTCGCGAGTAGGCTCTACACAGTGACGACCATACATAGTACATACCAGTCGAAACTAAATAACAGTTGATGCTGCGGTCACAAAGTCCATGACCCGCTTCCTATGAGCCCCTTAATAGCCGACGAAGGCAAAATGCATACACCGGTCCATCCGAACTTTCTCCTGTGTAGGACCACTTTGCAATAGTCCTGTAGACGATCCTAGATCCATTAGCTAGGGCTGTCGACGACTCAAAGCTGCAGTAACTTGTAAGACGTACACGAAATTGAAAATGCTTCGCACAGTCCCTATTTCTTTGCATACTTTGAGAGGCGACCATTGCGGAGGTACCATGTCTCCGAACTCTGCCAGAAACTCGTGGAGGCTGGACACGTAGAGAGGCTCATCGAGCCTTTGGCAAAGGACAGCATCGGCAAATCACAATAACGGGTTAAAAATGGGATATGGACGTACAGGGCCTCTATGAATTGCATCTGAACGTTCCAGACAGTCACACCACGTAGCTGCTGGATCCAAATTTGAGGGAAGTACAGCATGAACTCAAAGTGTAGTTGCGCAACCGGAGGAAACGTCGCATAGCTGCGCGCCACGATGGGGTGACGGTCGATGCGACATGTTCTGGGTGTGGCCACGCTCGGTATGGAGGACACCGGATGCAGGTGCGCGTTCTCCACCTCATGCCGGATGCCCCCTCGAACTTCGAAGTGGATATAATCGAGCGCGGTTTGAGCAGACGCCGTGCGCCAGCCTTCATGGGGTCTAAGGTCTAGCCTGCCATTTCCCATCCCTGGAGCATCAAGTCCAACACTCCGCATGGCTTCGACTGCATATATGCGCCGTTCATGAGTGAAAGAGGGTGTGAGTCGATTCCAGACTCACCATTGCTATCCAGTCGCGCTTGGCCGCATTGCGGATGTTTGCAGAAGCCATCGACCTCGATGGTGTGAACAGCAATATCAGTCCACTCGTCATCCATGTCGTTGCTCTCTTCAAATGACAGGCCTAGTCCATTGAGCCAGCACGCTCGTTTGAACAGTGCATTGCGCTCCGCCTCAGAGCCATAGAGCTCAGCAAATTGAGGGCAAGCAGTGTAGAAACAGACATGTGTACGGATGTCATGCTCGGCGATGTTCTCCTTGATCATCAATAATAGTTCGAGAGGTAGGCGGTACTGGATGGCTGCATGGGGCCCGCTGCATGTAGTCGGAGGAGACATTCAAGATGGATGGCAGACCGCAGCAGCAGCGAGCCGGCGCCCAAGGTGAAGTATATCATATACCAAACCATGCACGTGTGACTGTCCACAGCACTCGCTCAGGCTGACTCGCTGCCAGGCGATTCCAACTTCTGACGCCGAGCGCTCGAGCATGCGGGTACCGTTACCCGCTAGTAGAGAGTTTTGGCAGCAACTGTGAAAGTTCACGCCACCACCAGACCACAGCTCCGACACCACCGATCTCTGTCAGATCTGCGGTGGGCGTGACACGGGCGTTACCGGCCAGCCCGCCCTCCCGAGCGTCGTCCGTGAGCGAATTGCCATGAATAGTAGGAGTGTCACGGCCCGTCACTCGGCGTCACACTCTCGACCAGCCCCACGGAGCCCCACCACCACCAGACCTCAGCTCCACCTCCACCGTTCAATTCAACTTCAACAGTTGTTTCCAAAACTCTCTAGTCCGTGGATGAAGGTCCCGCGCCACACGCCTCAGCCACCTCGCGTCTCGCGGCCGTCGCCTTCATGCAATGCCCAATACCTCGCTCGAAACTCATCGTATGGCCTCGGCAACCTCATTTTCGGAATCTACGCGTCAAACACTACTCAGGCATGTTGTCAGAAAGGCAAAATCGAGAGGCAGCTGCGCACAAGACCCCACAAGAGTCTGGATGAGTCGGCGAACACCCGCACGCAGCGTAAACGGCGCGTGTGTGTCACATATCGCGTGTCGGGAGGCTGGAGGGTGCTATGAGTGGTTGATTGAGCCAGGGTTGAAGCTGTTTGTATAGTGAGTCTTCAATGCTAGTGTTGTTGTCCTTTCGTCCTTCTGTACTCGCGCGAGCAGTCCCGGGCATATGGGATACTGGTTCGCCACATTATAAGTTACGTCGCACCGTGACACTAGTATATTCAATCTATATATATGTATCACTGTCAATATAATATTACTGCTCGTAGGAAGTCCAGCTGAGCCGATACAGTGGTCTTCATGACTGTTGGGTATAATCTCACACCTAACAATCAAATGGTATTCTACGCTGTATGCAATATTTCATGAGTGCATCAAGGGTCTACCATTGCATCAGTACCAAGGCCTGGAGCCAAGATTCACGACCATTGATAATTGCACACTGTACAGTATGTGCACCCGAGTGATGAACCCACTTGAACGGTCTTGACTCCTGAGCTCGAGTTCTCCGTGTCCGGGACATACTATATGTCGGAATGTTAGATCCGTATAGATAGAGTTGTACTCACAAAACTCACCTTAGACTCGAGGCCGATATGCGGTCCTCGTTGTATGCTTGCGCTGTCGCTTATCGCCGGCTGAACATCGCCCGCCTTGGGCGATAGCCTCAAGACTACCGTGTGCGACGTGCGCCATCCGACACCGTCATATTTGATCAGTACCAATGTACATGTATAAGTAGACAGACAGAAATACGAACCTTAGAGTTTTTCCCCCGAGCTCTCCGGTCTGCGCCCCGACCCTCAAGCACCTGCGCGTCGAGTCGATACTCGCCGCTGTTCCATCGCGTCGTATACGCGATACTATAGTTCAGTCACCCTACCCTGGTCTCCTGGCCCACGATGTATATACTATGGCACTCACGCGCCGTTTAGCTGCGTGCGGGTGTTCGCCGACTCGTCCGGACTCTTGTGGGGTCTTGTGCGCAGCTGCCTCTCGATTTGGCCTTTCTGACAACATGCCTGAGTAGTGTTTGACGCGTAGATTCCGAAAATGAGGTTGCCGAGGCCATACGATGAGTTTCGAGCGAGGTATTGAGCATTGCATGAAGGCGACGGCCGCGAGACGCGAGGTGGCTGAGGCGTGTGGCGCGGGATCTTCATCCACGGACTAGCGGGTAACGGTATGCGGGGCTATGAATCTGAGTTGTGAACAATTCACGGGATAGAGACCCTGGACTGTCAGAAGGAACCATTAAGGCCAAATGAAATGGCCGAACGCAAGAGTAAAATGCACAGACTCCGCTATGTACATTAGCCTCAGCAGCGCGGCGCGCGACATGAAGAATAAATAACTTAGTAGCGCTTGGAACGCACCAAGAACGCACACTGTTTTGTGGGCTAGGTAGTACGTGCGCCACAGCATCAAACATATCTATTCTACAGGACCGTAGATATCATCTCGATTGGAATTGGATAGTATATAGCCATGTCCTCAGACTCTACGTGCAAGCAGCATACGGATGATCCAGGGGACTCTGCGCATCATGTCAGGTCTAGTCCGAGTCAAGCACCCAAGGACATCCTCCTCTCTAACGCGCGCCTTGCCTCTTCGCCTGGATCACACTTCGCCAGCTTGTCATAATCATACCATACAAGCACTGAGTCACATTCCGTCACTATCTTCCGCTGCGCATACGACCACACGGCACCCGCCAAGTGAAAGTGTGTCCTGGGTAAGCGTCTTGACGAATCCAAGCCTAGGCAGTGCGGCCTGTGAGCGACGAGCAGCGTGTCGGGGTAGACGACGGGTCGTTTGTAGTCGATGGAGATGGACTTGAGGATGAGCGAGATGCCCCGCCCGGCGAGCATGTCCGCCGCGCGCTGTGGGCCGCCGATCTCATGTGCGAGGGAGACCATCCACTCGATGCGTGACGACTCGAAGAAACGTACTTCGCATGCAGCATGTTAGCAGCCAGTTCTGTCTTCCTCCTTGAGAGACGCACCATAACGGACGTTGTTTACATGCCTGCAAAATCGCTCGTTACACTGTGTGGACACGAAACTAGACACGCACTCACTGAAAAGCATCATGGTCCCCCCATACAACCTTCTGCTCCCAGAAGCTGGTCGGGTCATATCCCAACTCAGACAGCTGCGCGCGTGCTTCCTCCTCCGGAGAGACAGTCTTCGCCTCCGCCTTCGTGTGCAGGTGCTCTGCTAGCAGTTCAGGCGACGGATCAGGCGACGCGGGCCCTGTCGTGCCAGGAGCGATGTGATACGGCGAATTCGGATCGCGGAAGGCATCTTGTAGAGCCTACTGTACGGGGCTCGCTAGTCAGGATGAGGCGATGTGCTTGCAGGCAGCTGGGTGGACAATGTTCAAGGCTCATACGTACTCGGATAGACGACGAATGCCGTAAATGAACAGAAGTATGCCTAGAGTGTTCAGGGAGACGCAGAGCTTGGGGCCTGAAGCGCTGTCCGACCGTCACGGCGTGTCTCAATGGCAGTAGCATCGATAGAATGGAGGAACTCAGATGGACGGTGGACTGTGGCCAAGGATGGTACGATTGGACTGTACGTCGGCACAAGCAACTCGAATTAAGAGAGACAGCCGGGTTGTCGGAAGTAGATGGACATCCGACAATGACAAGGATGACTGTTGAAAAGAACAAAATAAATATTGAGACCCGTAGGTCTACCACTCCGGGAAAGCGTGTCATCCTTGTGCAGGGGCCATGCTAATCTTCTCTGTATCGTTCCAATTTTTTCGTATGTCACCCCGAAGGGGACAAAGTAAGTAGCGCGCTATGAAGGGCACCAGCGGGAGGTTTGCATTTTGTTCAACCCGCGGATAGTCACGGGATGTCAAAACAGCCCAACCACAAATCGCCCGCCGGTACATATGTACTCGTTCCGTCTCGGATGTATAGGCGGACAAGTGATCACAAGCTGTACTGTAGATGTGTATTTTGAGTCTTCCATTGTTTCGCAGATTGTTAATGAAGCCCTCGAGGTGTTCAGATGTAAATTTTGCACTAGGGTCGCCCCCACTGCGTACCATTGCTGTCAACTAACACCCCATTTCGACCCCGTTATACGGCCCGTCGTGGTCCGACTCATCGCCGTCCCAGAGCTCCGGTACGTCCCCAACGATGCACTCTGTGCTCGGGTTATCCTGGCCGGGACACGCCGCCCACTCGCCCGAGTCCTCGATGTGCACCTCCCCAGACGGGTGCACGAAGCCGAGGAACATGCCCGGCAGGATCGGTACCGGGTCTTCCTCATTGTTGATGTGCGTGACGGAGGTCGACTGGGCGTCGACGTAGTCCGCGAAGGCTTGGTTCCCGACCCGGGGCAGGCCGTACCCGACGAAGGTGAAGGTCGCGTCGGAGATGTGGAGCGGGAGGTAGACGGCGTCGAGGAGGGAGATCGCAGCGCCTGTGATGCGCGAGGTTTGTATGAATTAGCTAGAGTGGGCGTGAGGATGCGTACCTAGTGAATGTCCAACGATTGTGACCTTGCTCGCGCTGTATTTCGACATGGTGGTCTGTACGGCGGACAGGACGTCCGTCGCGGCCCTGTACGCAATAGTTGACTTACGTCTTCATAAACATAGAAGTGCACGTACTGGGTCTGTGCGTCTGCAAAGCCCGAGTGGACCTCAATATCCGAAGACAGTCCGGGGAAGAGGGTCGAGTCCAGCGTGGTCATGACAATGTCCGCATCCGTTATGAGCGGTAGGCTATACAACACATACTGCCGGTCAGTGTATCGTTGCGCGTACTAGAGTAATGATGCACGTACATGTCATCCACGTCCGTGCCTTGGTGCGACACGATCACACTGTCCAGCGACGGGTCATAACCGACGAACCCTGCGGGCACACATCAACCTCCATGCCCACGTCCACAAAGCCGCGCCACGACGAACCACTCACAATACTGCGTCGTATCCCCGTCCCCGCCCGACGCGACCGGCTCGAAATCCGCGTTCGCCTCGCAGTCCGAGCCGCAATCCCAAGCGAGCGTCGCCGCCGGCGCACAGTACCCCGCGCTCGCATACCACGTATACGGCGTGAACGTGTCGATCTGCGCCGTCGACAGCGCGGTGATCGACTGGCGTGCGCGCAGGCCGGGGGCGGGCTTGGCGGACGCGGTGAGCGCGGTGTACAGGAGCGCGGCGCTGAACGCGAGGGCGTGCATGGCTCAGTGCCGCTCAAGGTTCGAGGGAATGCGAAGGCTGCAGACCGTGGAACGGTGTGCGAGCCCTGTTAGGGGGCCGATCCGGCCGGATTATATAGGGGACATAATAGAGGATGAGCTAAGGAAGGGGCCTGTGCGAGCCCGTTAGCCAAAGTTCGACTTTGGGGCCATATGGATCTACCTTCGAGGAAGCATTGTGGAAAATCCTGGTGTACGAACGTTCCGCAGTGATGACTGCTATGTATAGCGCGTCTCGTGAGCCCTCTGTGCCCCTCTGCCGCGCAGGTGACACGTTCGTTGGAATCAGTCGAATAGGAATGCTGATAAATACCGGCGTACCTGGCTGTCGACGTCGATCGAGCAAGCTTCGACCCCTCGATGCTCCGATGATGCCAGAGCCGTGTGAGAAAACATATCCTGTTGTACCTTTATCAGCGTCCTACAATACTGGCTGTGAGTCGTCAGTGAGGGTTGCAGGGATCTGTGTATAGGTTTAGCAACGTGCTATTGTAGGCGCACATAATCGTCGGGATTAGAGGCTTTGCGGTGATGGCATCTGACCATTCCGCAGTCTACGAAAGCGTCCTCCTGTGGTCTGACGCGGACGCCTGAACTGGTTATTCATGAGAACAGCCGCTTGGGAAGAGCGGCAGACCCACGAGAGCTAAGTAATTACGAGATCCTCAGCATGGTCATGACGGCAGTGGAAGGACACGGCAACAAGGGGTGCGCCATCTTGACTCCCTCTGTCAAACGTCTGAGACCGTACAGCATGGGATGCAGTCAACTAGTGTGAGTATTGTAATGCGAAGGAGGACGTAAGGTACGTACAAAGGTCCGTCAATATAATGCAGCCCATACGGACTGTCAAGAACATTGACAGGAGTTGACACCCTTCATCCTATTGAATGATGCAACTGGGAGAGAGTGCTGGATATATGCCGTACATCATTCTCAGTGGTCGACAGTATCAAGGTACCTGCCAGACATCAGCATCGTGAAAGAGGGCTGGAAGCGTGACCGGAGGCGTCAAGTTGAGGATCTCGACCCACTCTATGTATGGCTACGTGAATCTCGTTTCGAGCAGATGATTATCTCCACCACAGCAGGATGGTCAGAAGAAGATGAATGCACCTATTGGCGCGTACTGCCACAGCATTGCCTAGATGTTGATGTTCCGCGCAGCTTTACGGCTCTGATGCGGACCGGAGTGAAGTCGAGAGGTGTGTTATTCATGGGGAGCGGAGTGCGCCACGGCAAACGAGAATGAACATGTAGGCGGATCGCACATACTGTCTAGTGAGTCACCCCACCAGAACAGCTCTTCCATGCTCTCGGTCAATGATCCGGGTCACGTCCTGTAGGCCATCGTTGAGCTGGCAGGTGGGAGCTACCTGCTACGCTTGTTGTCTGTCCGTATGTCTTGGTATAGCCGGACTGCCTTCTTCGAAGACATATGAGGGAACGGCGGTGGATCCCACATATTGCATTACCTGTACGCATGCGTCAGTCCGATGGTACATAGGGCAACCCGAGTCACTGATGATAAGTACGCACTGCTACCGCACAACCGCTTCAAACGTTGCAACCCGTCGTTGTAGCATCCGGCATCATATATCAATCTTTGACAAGCACTTGAACCTCAAGCACGCCACCCCAGGCCTACCTGAACACCGTGAAAGGGCGGAGCGGGGCGTACATACGGGACACTGATCGACGTACGCGACCGCGGCGGACCCCATGCCAATGGCACGCCTGAACTGGTGCAGCACACATCGCCCGATGCTTGTCTGTCATGCTGGGAGACTTGCGACGGAAAAGAGGGCCAGCGAGTCCGACTGGAAGGAAGCGTAGCGGTTGGAGGAAGAAGGGGAGCGGGTGGTCGGACGGCAGAGCCACATGGGCGATCGCATCTTAATCTCAGCGATGATCGACTGCTTGCCAGAACACCGCCTGTCCGTCCCGACAAGCACAAGCTGAGCACACGTCCCGCTTGGCCCACACTGCTTGCGGGTGGTTCAACGATTCTGACCATGCATCTTCTTCCTTGACCATCTGTCGACGGCGCATAGCCGGGGTACATAACACCAGCTGCCAGTTATTGTCTCGTCCCCCGGCTTCATCCTCCTCCCCCGTCTCTGGCCCGGCTCTATCTGGTATCGAGTCGCCATGCCCTTCCTTACGCTCGCCCTCGCGCTCCTGGCCGCGCTCCCTGCCAGTCAGGCCCGCCCCGTCCACTATCCCCGCGCGTCGATCAGCACGCTCAGCACGACCCAGATATCCTCGTTCAAGCCGTACTCCTTCTACGCCAGTGCAGGGTACTGCTCTGCCGCGACAACCTTGGCGTGGAACTGCGGGGCGAACTGCCAGGGCAACCCGAGTTTCGTCCCAACAGCCTCGGGAGGGAATGGGGACACCGACCAGTTCTGTGAGTGCCGCGCGATGTTCATACCGGAGACATGGGCTGGTATGGGAGCGTCTCATATACTAGAGATGTTTTGCTACGTCGATGTGGTCGGACGACCTCATTTTTGGTTCAAATGCTGTCTCAAATCGTGACCAATGCGACAAGATTCGCGGCCGTCTCACAGGTCATCTTGAGAGGTTGATTTGAATCCGACGCATTCGCCGCAAATGCGGTCTCGCTGGTCACTGTTTGAGATTGCATTTCGGCCTCAGTGGGGGTGTTTTGCTAATCATTATCATCGGTGAAGTTGCGCTCAAACACCCTCGTGAATTTGCGCGTTTGGTATGTATTCTCCCAGGCTCCACCCATAATCATGACCACGTCTCCGGTGTCGGGAAGTACAGTGTGCTAACCGAAAAGTACAGGGTTTGTGGGCTACGACCCGGCGCTGGACACGGTCATCGTCTCGCATCAGGGCACAGATCCAGAGGAGATGTGAGCTTTCCCTTCCTCTCTGCCTCCCGCCTTCCTCTCACGACGCGAACGCGCAGACTGCCCCTCATCGAAGACGCAGAGATCGCCAAGGAATCGCTCAACTCTACCTTATTCCCCGAAATCAACTCCTCGATCAGCGTACACTCCGGGTTCGCAGACGCCCAGGCCAAGTGAGTCGATCTGTCCGCTCTGTGGTAGCATCGCAGCTTGCTGAGATCCGGGATGCCGATAGGTCCGCGACGCAGGTCCTTGCGGCGGTGCAGACGACGATGTCAAACCACAGCACGAGCAAGGTGATGGTCGTGGGACACTCCCTCGGTATGTCCGTCCGCAATCGATCACTCGTACCTATATCTAACAAACCTCCCCGCCCCCAGGCGCCGCGATCTCCCTGCTCGACACCGTCTATCTCCACCACCAGCTCCCCTCCGCGACGCTGAGCTTCGTCGGATACGGCCTCCCGCGCGTGGGCAACCAGGCTTTCGCGGACTACGTCGACGCGCTCGGGGTGAGCGTCACGCACATCAACAACAAGGAGGACTTCGTCCCGATCCTGCCGGGCAGGTTCCTCGGCTTTGCCCACCCCTCGGGCGAGGTGCACATCACGGACGCGGGCGCGTGGGAGGCGTGCCCCGGCCAGGACAACCCGAGCACGGAGTGCATCGTCGGCGACGTGTCGTCGGTATTCAGTGGCAAGGAGGCGGACCATGATGGCCCGTATGACGGCGTCAAGATGGGGTGCTCAAGCTGAGCTCGATCGACGGCTGACGACTTGATGAAGATAGAAACGATACGCGTGTACGCGGTGTGCGTACATGCCAGTGGACGACATGTATCTTGGTTTTTCTGGGATTTGGTGTTCGGTATACCTTCGTTGTGTCATGTTGTATTCCAGTCAGATACCTCAGGACGTTTTTGTTATCAATTATTTGCCCGAAACCAAACGATGCAGGGCGTCCCTGCGCGTCGCGAACGGTCGTGACATGTGTAGAGGCGAGCGAGTCGGAAGTAGAACTGAACATAGCGTGATCAACAGTCGAGGACAGATTTCACTGACGCGACGGTGGCGACAGATGTTCTATACGCCCACTGGCACCGCTCTGATCAGCTAGTGTTGTCCGTCGTGTACCCCTATTTCGGTCCCTGATATGGACCAAGACACAAGATTCCATTGCGGTCTACCGGCGTACTGTATCGTAAGTTCCTACAAAGCACCAGGTTTCATGGATTTCTTGCGTGCAAGAACCTCGCGATGCAGTGCTGATGGCATACCTGTCTGAAATTGTTGATACACGAACGCGTCTCTATGTACATACGAACTTCGCGAACAGGGCGATAGATGTGGTGCACCCACCCATTCCAGCGCCACCAAATCAGTGTCTGCTGTTATCTGCGCGCGTCTTGAAAGTAAGTGCTTAGTATGCTCGAACGAACGATATAACCCCGGATGAGCGAGATATATGCCGCCCTCGATGCTCGCTTCGCGGATGCTGGCGTTGACAATACCTCGTCGATACCGCTTCTCTCGTCTGTCCAGCTGCCAGACGACTGAGTGAGCTACGAGCACAGCTATAAGCACGTGCGAGGAGGCAAGGGCACTGACACCTGTGATGTTCGGGTTCAGGCGACCGTCAACGAGATATCCACTATGCCGCGGACAAACCACGGCTGGAACAAGCTCCGGAACATGGCGCCGACCTTGCCGTCAAACTCGTCCACTGCCAGCTTCCTCCCCTCGTGCCAAGCGTACAAGACACGAACCGACACCTTGACGCCCTTCAGCATATCAAAGTATGGTTGACCCATGGTCCCGTGTAGATCCCGCAGATCGGGGTCCCCGGCTACGTCCTGGGGCTGAGGGCCCATGTGTGCACTCCCATAAAACGGGAGCTCAGTCTTGATGCTGACTTGCTCGAGCTGGTGGCTCCGGACAGTCGAGAAGACACTGCGCAGTTCGCGCGCGAGTCTAGATCTCAACCAGCTGTCGACCGACTTGCCGGTGCCCTGGATGACACCGCCGTGCAAGCTGAAGTCGAGAAACCGCAAGGCGGTGCTTGGTATGAGAGTGCCGTGGCATCCTGTGTCGTGCAGGAGGTCAGTGATGAAGCTAGAGCGAGATAGACAGAGGCACTTCACTGGATGGGAATTTGTCCTCAAAGTAGTGAATCAACGATGGTCCAGCCGCCTCGAGGAGCAGGGTGAGTGGCAGGCGCCGTGAGCCTGCCGCCCAGACCATCAAATGTTCAAGGGAGTTGCAGATCCCTGAGCGCACGATCCACTCGATGATAGTCTTGTATTCTTCCGCCTCGTGGCTCGTATGCAGTGTAATCTGAAGAAGCTGAAGCCGTATATTGGTCCACGACTGAAGATGGATGACTCCGGTGTGGTTGGATGAACCCTGATCAGCTATGATCCAACCTTCGAGACTGAGGTGTTTGAGCTGTGGGAAGGCACATATTATCCGCCCCAGCTGACAGAGGCTGTTCAGCTTGCAGAAAGACAAGTGCAGCGATTTGAGGGATGTGAAATGCGGCAGCGCTCGAAAGAACTCGGGGCGCATGAAGCGGTGCAATCCCTGGATCGTAAAGGCTTGCACATCGGGTATGGCATTGCCGAGTGCAAGGAGCAGTGCGCCAAGAAAGCCGCCGTGGTTACTTTGACTTCCTTGCTTTGGAAATATGCTGGGGTCGTGCTGTGACCCTGCACACGATTCTGAGATGTCCAGTTCGCGAGTGGTTGCGAGCCAGCTCCTGACGCGCGGAGACACGCGAGCCTGCTTGAAGAGCATCTCGAACCTCGAGCGGTCGTGGATCTTGACGGTGCGATAGAGGTTGTGCATGGCTCTGGAGTGCCATGCTGCGCATATCAAAACCGCGGCGGCCTGGCGGGATGGAACGCGGCCGCTTCCAGCCACCGACAGGATGGAACGGCGTTCACGGATAAAGGTGCAATCGTCTGGGCTTGAACGCAGGTAAAGCGTGGGTGCAGATGGCAAGAAGGACGGTGGAGGCTGTGTCTGTTGCCGCAGTGTGAGGTCTGTATCAGAGGACGCTCGCTTCATAAACGCGCGACGCTTGTTTGTTCTCAGTTTGCAACCTCCTGGCGCGAATCTGCTATGTATAAGTAAAGAACTTGTTTACGAGCACCTTTTCCACCACGTTATTCGGCTGAGAAAACAGCGTCTAAAGAAGAAGCACAAGCTGCGGGAGCAATCGCCTGGGCCGTACAAAACAAATGGCCTGAACCTTGGGGTGATACATCGGGTCTATTCCTCCATACCCGCGCTGGATATCAGCGAACGTGCGGCCTTGCACAAGCGTCCAGCACCAGCGTCTCCTATACGAAACCCGGACACGGAGCATATGCAGCCTCAGGAAAGAAATAGTCTGATCGAGCCACATCGGTGCTCGTAGCCCTTCTCGTTGATCGTACCGTCCGCATCTCACATGTGCGAAGCTATGTATAGCGACTTCCGAGGCTGCATTCACACAGCGCCATCCCGAGAGCGCGACCATGTCAGCCACCTCCGGCTTCGCTGCATATGGTTCCGCCAGCCGTTCCATTCCCCGCTCCCAGGCTCAGGCGACGACCACAATCCGGCGGCCCGCCAACACTGCACCGCCCGGCATATAAGCTCGGTGAGAGGGCTACTTCGACTGCACGCATCCATCACCGGCGTCCCTGGGCCTCGAGCAGTCATGCCTGCCTTCGCCTTCGGCGTAGCTCTGTTGGCTTCACTGTCCGTCGTGCAGGCGAAGCTAGCCCCTGGGCTGCGAGTGCGACAGTCCATCACCGCGCTCACCTCGGCGCAGATCGCAGCCTTCACGCCGTATACATGGTACGCTAGTGCCGGATACTGCTCTGCGTCGGAAACGCTGTCCTGGAGTTGCGGCAACAACTGCGAGGCTAACCCCAATTTCGAACCGGTCGCCTCCGGAGGAAACGGCGACACCACGCAGTATTGTGAGGATGCTTGTGGTTTTCGAGAATCTCGGAGGCTGACAGGTTGCCAGGGTTCGTGGGCTATGACCCAACACTGGATACAGTCGTCGTGTCACACCAAGGAACGGATCCGGAGGATATGTAAGTGGTTGTGTTGGTACATTATCCGCGTAATAATCTCACCTTCACATCAGTCTGCCTTTGTTGACGGATGGTGATGCCGTCCTCACCAACTTGAATTCGAGTCTCTTCCCAGGAGTATCTTCGGACATTGAAGTGCATCAGGGCTTCGCTGATTCACAGTCGAGGTGAGCAGGGAGATTGCGGAGGGAGGCATGCGCTGAACAGTGTTGCAGCACCGCGTCCGATGTCCTGTCGGCGGTCCAGACTACAATGTCCAAGTACAGCACGAACAACATCGCGATTGTAGGACACTCACTAGGTGAACGACCTCACGCGCTGCATAATGGGTATAGCTCGCTCACCTATGTTCTCCAGGAGCCGCGATATCCCTGCTGGACGCCGTCTACCTTCCGTTGTACATCCCCGGCGCAACGTACACTTATATCGGATACGGCCTGCCCCGCGTCGGGAATCAGGCCTTCGCGAACTACATCGACGCCCTGTCAACATCAGTAACGCACATCAACAACGAGGAAGATCCCATCCCCATCTGCCCGGGCATGTCGCTAGGCTACGTGCACCCGTCCGGTGAGGTGCACATCCAGGACTCCGGCGAGTGGGCGGCGTGTCCTGGGCAGGACAATCCGAGTACGCAGTGCATCGTTGGCGACGTTCCATCTATCCTTGACGGCGATGAGTCGGACCATGATGGACCGTACAACGGGATTACTATGGGTTGCTAGTCGCGACGAGGGAACGCGACCTCCACTCCTTATTGATATTTCTATGTGTTCTGGGTTTGCATATGGTTTTGGATTGAGACCTCGGAATACCTGTAGCGATATTCGCAATGAATTGAATTGTGACATGTTGGTCTGTGAACGTTTGAATAGTCATTGTCGCCAGCTGGAGCAGACATCCTGTATGGTTGAGTGAAAATCGCAGTGGGGACAAGTGCTGGTGTCCGAAGTGGTGGGCTCGGCATGCGCCTCTTCGACGCGAACTGTGGGAAGCATCTCGTGACGATTCGCGTTTTGTCCAAAATGCAAGACTGCGTCCTGTGTCCTATCAGTCAGTCTACAGCAGATGTCCCCTTCGGGGTGACATACGAAAAAATTGGAACGATACAGAGAAGATTAGCATGGCCCCTGCACAAGGATGACACGCTTTCCCGGAGTGGTAGACCTACGGGTCTCAATATTTATTTTTGACGATCCTTCTTCGCGGGCGCTTCCCACACGCAAGCGCACAAAATACGCGACGCAACGCGCCGTCTTGCAATGACAAATGGAGGTCGTTCCCTTACATGCCGGCCAGTCCAAGTCTGTGATCATCCTCTGATCCATTGTGCCTTGTTGTAAGTTATATACTGACCAGTACTCTGCTAGGAACGGCCTAATTAACAGCCAACCATGAGGATATCCAAGCCGATGTAGGTTCCACTCCAATGCCCAGAACCTTCTCCGGCGAGTCCCCGATCGAGCTTCAACTCATGTTCATTTCATCTTTCCTCCTTCCCCACACACCGCCATGTCTAGTACAGCCAACGTGTTTGTCGTGTCTCCGGATACACGATCAGAGCGGCGATTTGATCTCCATCTCACCGTGCAGCAACTCAAGGTGCGTAGTGTGTTCGACTGCAGTGGAGCAGTGGCTCAATGTTGCAGCAGAACAAGCTTGAGTTGATCACCGGTGTACCGGTGCAGAACCAGGCGATCTCGGTGTTCAATACTGAGGGCGATACTGCACCTGCTGCGGTGCTGAACGATGATAGCAAGCCACTCGGGTTCTATGGCGTGAAGGATCTGCAGATCTTCCAAGTGAGTTCATTCATGAATCAGGCTATGGCATGTCTGACGGCTTGAACAGGTATCGGACCTCAACCCGTCTACGTCGTTCACCGGCCAACTGAGCGATGTCTCGCAAGTGGAGAAGTTTGAGCTGAGCGAGGGCGAGTACGCGCAACGCCAAGGTGGGTACAACGTCCGTGCCAGCCTACGAGCGTCTCCTGATGGTGATGATGTCAGACACTGTCCTTGCGTACAAGCAACAGCACAAGATCGGCAGATTCGCAGAGAAGAAGGACGAAGAGGAAGAGGAAGGGGCTATCCCGGCGGACGTCAAAGTCGGTGCACGGTGTGAAGTGGAGACGCATGTGGACGGGCTTCACAAGCGCGGCACGGTGCGCTTTGTGGGCCCCACCAAGTTCGCGAAGGGTGCATGGGTCGGAATTGAGTATGACGAGCCGATGGGCAAGAACGACGGATCGTAAGTGCTAAAGCGGCTGAATATTTTGTGCCTTGTGTTCTCATCGGTCGATCTATAGCGTGAAGGGCGAACAGTACTTCCAGTGCAAGCCTAACTACGGAGTCTTTGTGAAGTCCGAGAGAGTGAAGATCGGAGACTTCCCTGTCGAGGAAATCAATTTTGATGACGAAGAGATGTGAAGGCGGTGAAGGCGAATGTAACGATTCTAACGAAGGTGTTCGTTCCTCGGCTCACAGAGATCGCTTGACCAACGCTTGCAGTGCTTAGTCTGACCATGTATTTGATAGTAGTAATGCATATACCCATGTGCTGTCGCCAGCTTCTTCTCGAGGCGGTGAGCTCTGTGGTATGCACGCCGCACGCAGTCGTGCAGGCTGCGGTACCCACAATACAGCTACTATCATCATCCTTCGCGTCCAGGCATGGCGCCACTGCCTACTCAGTCAAGACGTTTGTGGCAGCTTAATCACAATCTCGCTTGTATTATGCTATGTTCGACCTGATGGTGTACGGAGGGGCTGTGAATTCTGCGAACTGCGAGCCTGCTATGCACGCTAATAAGGACCACTGACACGCTACTGATGACCACCGGGCACGTTTCCTTCTAGTATTTACAGATGCTGTGCGTGAAATCCGCTTGGACCACAATCCGACACGCATCTCATGCTGCGCGAAGTGCTGACGCGTCCGCAGATGGGTTCGTTCCAGTTGCCCGAGGACAAAGTGAACGAGAATGCCTTCCCGATTTGGAGGCAGAATCTACTGGAACGGACTGGAAGGTCCGGAGATGGGCCGAAACTTCCCACGACTCCGGTGTGTCATGCGTGGTGGACGAGGCCGCGCGTCGCCTGGAGCTTGCCTTATAACGCTCTGCTCGTTCTGCCTTGACCACCTTTCTCTCCCTTCATTTACGCCCAGCTCTTTCACGACATGGAGAACCCAAGCGGTCAAAACCCCGGTGCTGGTGCTCCTGCCCCAGGCACGGGTCCCAACGATGTTTCTACCGCCATTCTGCGACCGAAGAAGTCGTAAGTGTCGCGACGCGTCATGCAGGTGTACACTGGGAACTAACATGGATCTTCAGGCCTAACCGCCTCATTGTGGACGAGGCAACCTCCGATGACAACTCTGGTGAGTGCCGTCGCCACTGGATTCGACGTGAAAGTGCTTAATCGGGCAATAGTCGCGACTCTGAACCCGGCAACGATGGAGACTCTGCAGCTATTCCGCGGAGACACGATCATCGTCAGGTATGCATATCCTGATCTACGAGATGTTCCAGCCTCTCACTCTTCACAGGGGCAAGAAGCGGCACGATACTGTTCTTATCTGCTTGAGCTCCGACGATGTCGAGGAGGGCAAGATCCAGATGAACAAGGTGGCGCGTAACAACTTGCGCGTCAAGCTCGGTGACATGGTCAACGTCCACCCGTGCTTGGACATCAAGTACGGCAAGCGTGTCCACGTCCTTCCTTTCGACGACTCCGTCGAGGGTCTCAGCGGCAACATCTTCGATGTCTACCTCAAGCCTTACTTCCTCGAGGCGTACCGCCCCGTCCGGAAAGGCGACACCTTCCTCGTCCGCGGCGGTATGCGGACGGTGGAGTTCAAGGTGATTGAGACGGATCCAGCGGAGTACTGTATTGTCGCGCAAGATACGGTCATTCACACAGAAGGCGACCCCGTCAAGCGCGAGGACGAAGAGGCGAACCTCAGCGACGTTGGCTACGATGACATCGGTGGCTGCCGCAAGCAGATGGCCCAGATCCGTGAGCTCGTCGAGTTGCCCCTCCGCCACCCACAACTGTTCAAGTCAATCGGTATCAAGCCCCCGCGTGGCATCCTCATGTTCGGTCCCCCTGGTACTGGTAAGACTCTCATGGCGCGAGCGGTCGCCAACGAGACTGGCGCGTTCTTCTTCCTCATCAACGGTCCCGAAATCATGAGTAAGATGGCGGGCGAGTCAGAGAGCAATCTTCGGAAGGCATTTGAGGAGGCAGAGAAGAACTCGCCCGCCATCATCTTCATTGATGAGATCGACTCCATTGCGCCCAAGCGTGAAAAGGTGTGTGACATCCATATCTTATGTTGAGTCTCATGTTGACCTTTGTCTCAGACTAACGGCGAAGTCGAGCGCCGAGTGGTGTCACAACTGCTTACGCTCATGGACGGTCTCAAGGCGCGTTCTAACGTCGTCGTGATGGCTGCCACCAACCGACCGAACTCCATCGACCCTGCCCTCCGTCGGTTCGGCCGTTTCGACCGTGAGGTCGACATTGGTATCCCCGATCCGACCGGCCGTCTCGAGATTCTCCGCATCCACACAAAGAACATGAAGCTCGCGGACGACGTAGATCTGGAGCAGATCGCCGCAGACACGCACGGTTACGTCGGCTCCGATGTCGCTTCGCTCTGCTCCGAGGCTGCCATGCAGCAGATCCGTGAGAAGATGGATCTCATTGACCTCGACGAGGACACCATTGATGCGGAGGTGCTCGACTCGCTCGGCGTTACGATGGACAACTTCCGCTTCGCATTGGGCACGAGCAACCCGAGCGCGCTTCGCGAGACCGTTGTGGAGGTGCCGACCGTCAAGTGGGACGATATCGGTGGTCTCGAGAAGGTCAAGCAGGAGCTGCAGGAGACGGTGCAGTACCCGGTCGAGCACCCCGACAAGTTCCTCAAGTACGGTATGTCGCCGTCGAAGGGTGTGTTGTTCTATGGCCCGCCGGGTACGGGTAAGACGTTGCTCGCGAAGGCTATTGCCAATGAGACACAGGCGAACTTCATCTCGATCAAGGTACGTAACCGGTATTCAAAATGTAGATCTTGATCGACCGTTGACATTGTATGCAGGGACCCGAACTGCTGACAATGTGGTTCGGTGAGTCGGAAGCGAACGTCCGGGACGTCTTCGACAAGGCTCGTGCGGCCGCGCCCTGTGTCATGTTCTTCGATGAGCTCGACTCCATCGCGAAGGCACGTGGTGGCTCATCAGGAGATGCAGGCGGCGCTGGCGACCGTGTCCTGAACCAAATTCTCACGGAGATGGACGGCATGAACGTGAAGAAGAACGTGTTCATCATCGGTGCGACCAACCGACCCGACCAGATCGACCCGGCATTGCTTCGTCCTGGTCGTCTCGACCAGCTCATCTACATCCCTCTACCCGACGAGCCCTCGCGTCTCTCCATCCTTAAGGCCGCTCTCCGGAAGTCGCCCGTCTCTCCGGAGGTCGACCTCAACTTCCTCTCGAAGAACACGCACGGCTTCTCTGGTGCCGATCTCACTGAGATCTGCCAGCGCGCGGCGAAGCTCGCCATCCGTCAGTCGATCGAGGCGGACATCCGGCGACAGCGGGAGAAGAAGGAGAAGGAGGATGCCGCGGGCGAGGACGCGAAGATGGAGGAGGACGAGGAGTACGAGGACCCGGTCCCGGTGATCTCGCGGGAGCACTTCGAGGAGGCGATGATGTTTGCGCGTCGGTCGGTGTCGGACGCGGACATCCGGCGGTACGAGATGTTCTCGCAGAACCTGCAGCAGTCGCGTTCGTTCGGCTCGAACTTCAAGTTCCCCGAGTCGGGAGGCGCGACGGGCGGTGCGCCGGCGCCGGCGGGCAATGCTGGGTTCGCGGAGGACACCCAGGACGACGACCTCTACGCATGATGCATGACGGACTGACTGGTTGTGGGTTTGTTTTCGCTCTGCCTGCGTTCTGTGATTTGTTTGTGCATTATGACGTGAAAATGCCTAGACCCATTCCAAGCATCGGTGTAAAGTAGTGTATCTCGTTTGCAACTCGGAAACGTAACGGCGACATATAATCATCATTTTGAGAGTAAAGTGGTTGAGAGAGTCTAGGCAGTGTGCATTGCCAATGCCCCTAGCAGACGGCATGAGTGACGCCATACCGCCCTAGCGGAGTCCACATGTGCTGGGGACACTGGGGTCCGGGGGGACGCGACCCTTCGTCTCGCCTTCCATCTCGACTGTACTTTAGACTGCCTGCACACTCTCCTTTGGACACGGACCCCCACACCCACCCCTCGGGCTTGCTCGCACAAGACACCACCATTTTGAAAATAGCGAGGGCAGCGGAGGCAGGCAGAATGGAAGCCCGCAAGACGTTCAGCTCTGCCGCCCGCAACTTCTCCTCCTCTTCGCTTCGAGAACGGCTCACCAGCCTCCACCTCCCGGCTCCGCCCATCCCACCCGCGTTCACGGCGCCCAATATCGAGTGCGCACCGCTCTCCGGAACGCAGTGCGAGGCGTTCTGACTGACCGCAGACGCATCTCCTCGTCGTAGGTTCGTCCGCGGGCGGATCCCCAGAAAACGGAGGCTGCAGACACTCGCGGTCGCGATATGGTCGACGACGATCGTGTGGTGCACGTTTGCGTGGCTCATATTGATGTGCGTGTGCTGGCTTCTGCGCCCGGGAGCTGATCGTGTGCTGAAGGAACCCAGGTCGATACCGCCACTGTGGCCGGTGCTCGCGCTGTATATGGTCTGGGCGTTGTGCGTCGACCGGAGTCCGGAGCATGGAGGCAGGCTGAGCCCTTGGTTCCGCGCCGGGAGGTTCTGGAGGTACTTCGCTGACTACTACCCTGCGACGTGAGTGACACCCTGTCTCGTGTCGGAATGAATGATGCTGATTCGAGGAAAAGCCTTCTCAAGGTATGTGGAGGACATTTCAGCGATGCACGCAGTGTGATGACCCTCCCAGACGTGTGACATTCCCGCAGACAGACCCTATGTCTTCGGTTACCATCCTCATGGTGCGTACTGGCACCCCTGTGACATGTCCTTCCCTCATCCGTGGTGCTGGAACAGGTATCATAGGCATGTACGTCTGATCACGTTCTCTAGTCGTTGTTCGCTACATATGAATATTCGTCCAGGGGTGCTCTCTGCACATTCGCGACGGAAAGCATCGGCTTTTCGCAGCTTTACCCGGGCATCGTCCCGCACCTGCTCACGCTCGCGTCCAACTTCCGCATCCCGTTCTACCGCGACATCCTCCTTGCCATGGGCATCTGCTCTGTGAGCAAGCAGTCGTGCAGCAACATCCTGAAGGGTGGGCCCGGGCAGGCGATCACCATCGTGGTCGGCGGCGCTGCGGAGAGCTTGAGTGCAAGACCGGGGACGGCGGACTTGACGCTGAGGAAGCGCTTGGGTTTCATCAAGGTCGCCATACAACATGGGTATGTAGTGGGGCACAAACTGCGTCTGCATGCACTCACGCGTCTTGCTCGCCAGAGCCGACCTCGTCCCCGTTTTCTCGTTCGGCGAGAATGACGTCAGTGCAAAGTTCATGATTGACATTCTAGATAGAGTTGCTGATGTGTTCCTCTGTCCAGATCTACGAACAGATGCCCAATCACCCGGGGACGACGATATACACCCTGCAGAAGAAGTTCCAGAACGTGTTCGGGTTCACCCTCCCCCTCTTCCACGGTAGAGGCCTTCTCAACTACAACCTCGGTCTGCTGCCGTACAGACGACGCATTGTCGCAGTTAGTGAGTACCCCGACCGCCCGCGCTCGCATGCCACGTACTGACACGGTGTCCAGTCGGCCACCCGATCCACGTAGAGAAGTGCGAGAAACCGACACTAGAGGAGATCACGCACGTCCAGCAACTGTACATAGAAGAGCTTATGAGGTGCGTGTCGTTCTCGCTGACGCCTTCGATCTCCGCCTAACGAGTGCGGCCTTGCTAGGATATGGAATACTTATAAAAACGAGTTTGCGCGGACGCGGAAACGAGAACTTAGCATAATCGAGTAGGGCCGTCTTTGTGTCCATATTGTATTTTTCGCCTCGTCTGTGGACTGCGCTCGGTAGATCGTGCAGCAACCGACGTATAAGATACTGACCGTGACCTTGCTCGAAGGGCTTCGTGGTTTCCGTGGGCTGCCGGATGCCCCGTCACACTGTTATACCCCGGCTCCTCCATCGCCTGACTTGGTAACTGGAAAACCCGCGGTGAGGCTTCTCCGGATCCATACGAATGGGAACTCTACACCCGACATGCCCGGTCAAGAACGACCATCCCTGCCGCTTACGAGAACTCTCTACCTATCTGGTTCACTGGGGTAGAGCTCAGGGTTCCTGCATTGACTTCTGTGCCTTCAGATCATATGGTTGACCCTCCTCGAGGACAATTACGGGGATATATACGGAAGGAGGACTGCTGCACAGGGACGCTGGCTACGTAACGAACAACCGTTTGCGCACAGGAGCCGCCTTCTTTCCCTTCTGAATTAGCAGTGACAATCCTCGTGCCCGTCCCTGCGGTTATGCAGTGGCCGCATCGAAGCTTACTCCGTACGCGGTTAGGGCGGGTGTACCTAGGAGTCGGGGCTTCAAGCTGCAGGAGGACGAGGTGACCTTGCCAGTTGGTCCGACGTTGCACGACACTTTGTGGAGGAGAGGTGCGTTCACCCAGAGAATGTATACATTGTAACGCTGCCGCCGCATCATGATCAAGTTCGATCGACTTGATTCTTCTTCGACATCGACAGGGCGCTTGCATCTACACCGACCTTGCTCTCATCCACTTCGTGCTGAACCACCGAATTCCTAGTCGCAGGCTCGCAGTAATGTGTCAATAACCGACTTCGAGGTCCTAGTCTGGTATTATGGGTCGTCCGATGCTATGTTCCGAGTCTGTCTGCAGCAATCCACGAGCTGCATCGTTGGGCAGTGTCTGGCAAAATCGCGGTATATTACGTTCCGCCTGTCTCTCGTGAAACCCGTACAGGTCGCGCAGAGCTGTGGAAGCTACACAGGAAAAGGCCCAGCGCTGTCCACGGTCGTATTTCAAGCGCGGAAGACACGCGTCGACGCGGTCAGTTGACCCGTCCTCCACGCCTCGTGCGACCGCGGCGAGCGTCACGGAGCGCGATGTGTGCTCTGACCGCCGCCCATTTCAAGTGTTCATCATACGCAAATGGGCGTGCTTTAGCTGGATCAACATAGCTTGGACCCATGACAGGTGCCTGGGCATGATTTTCTGATGCTCGCCCGTACTGAACGCCCCGCCAGCCAATTGCCATGCCCACTGGCGGTACACGCCGCGCCGTAACCCGTTTGCCCACCCTTTTCTCGTCTCCGGCGCGACGGACCCAGCCAATCACGGGAAGCAACGCGTTTACGAGAATAGCCTCCACCCAGCGGTGTTCGGACGGAGGCCTGTTTCATGCCGGCACGGTTATAAGGGCCGTGTCTCGGTGGACGGGGACCGTGAACGCAGTCCCCACGCACCGGCACGATGCGCTCGCTCTTGGGTCTCGCCGCGCTGCTTGCGTCTGCACGGGCTGTAGTTGCGGGGAGCCTGCCCGACAAGATATACGGCGTCAACGTTGGCGGCTGGTACGCGTGGTGCGCTGTATGCGACGCGTCGGATGCGCGATTGACGCGTTTGGCAGGTTGGTCTTGGAGCCGTGGATGCTTCCGGGAGAGTGGGCGTCCATGGGAGGGTCGATTTGCGATGATTGCTCGACGTGCATCCAGTCTGAGTGGTATGTGCTCCGAAGCTGAACCATGCTCAAGTTATGAGTTGACATGAACGTCGCCTGACTAGGGCATATACGAAGGCATATGGGCAGGATACAGCTAATCGGGAGTTTGCACAGCACTGGTGCGTATGGCCTTCCACGGACCACAATGCACTGGCGGAGTACATGTCCTGATCGCTACTTGGTTAAGGACGACATGGTTCACACAAGACGATGTGAATACCCTCGTCGCCGACGGAATCAACACTGTCCGCATCCCAGTGAGTGTTACTATCAATTACTGTGTGTAGCATGCTGGAACAATATGCATACATAGCTTGGCTACTGGATCGTAGAGCCTTTGGTTGACCGCACCACTGAGTTCTATCCGGAAAGTGGTATCGTCTACCTGGTGGGTTGTTTGCACTCTGAAGCATACTGGGCTATGCTCATATCCATCCGACCTCAGCAAAAAGGTGTCCAGATGCTCGCCAACGCTGGCATCCAAGTCATCCTCGACCACCACGCGCTGCCCGGCGTGCAAACCGCGGAACAGTCGTTCACCGGAAAGTACGTGCCAATCCTGATTCCTGACCTCCCTAGCGCTGATCGTCCCCAACGCGGGCCGTTAGCTGCACGGACAACGTCCAGTTCTACGTGAGTCGCCCGATCCACGGAACGCCCTTGAGCACGCAGCTCACGGCATGCCGCTAGACCGAGTACAACTACCAACGCGCCCTGGTCTGGACAGCAGTCATGACCTCGCTCGTCCACCTCGACCCCGCCTTCAACTCCGTCTTCGCGATCGAAGCCGTGAACGAGCCCACCACGGACGCAGCCCAAACCCCCAACTACGGCACCTGTACGTCCCTCCCTACCACATCCCACTTCCGACTTGGCAGCAGACTGACGCCCTGCCCTCCCCGCGCCCCCAGTCCAGAAGAACTTCGTCGACGTCGTGCGCGCGGTCGAGCTCACGCTCGGGATCCCCGTGGCGGGCCTGAGCCTCGGCGCGGAGATCACGACGAGCAACTTCACGGCGGCGCTCGGCCAGATCGCGGACGCGTCCACGGTCTTCAACGCGGACGTCCGCGACGCGCTCGCCGCAGCCGCGCCGATCCTCGTCGACCTCGCCGTGCAGCTCGGCGTGCCCGCGCTGCTGGACACGGGCCTCGGCGGCGGCGTGGACAGGACGTCGCTGCTCACGACGTGAGTGCTCGTTCGTGAGGGGGGTGCTCAGGGCTGATTCGGACCCGGCGGCGTGCGCAGGTTCATGGACGTCAACTGGCAGTATGACGACCCGCCGAACCCCGCGGACGCGGCCATCGGCCCGCAGGGGTACGACAACCACCTGTACTACAGCTACGGCGTACGTCTCCCTCGTCGTCTCACTTCCGACCCCTCCCGACTGACCTGTGTCTCCTAGGGTGTCGCCGCCGCGAACCCGACCGCCTACCTGGAAAGCATCTGCAGTGCGTACACCCCACCGTCACTTTCCGCCTGAATGAACTGACGGTCTCTGTTACTGCAGACCTGAACCGCGTGCAGACGGACGCCGCGCTCGGCGACACGCCGCTCTGGTTCGGCGAGTGGGGGCTGCCGACGCAGTTCGACGCGACGGACGAGTTCCTGTACATGTGGGCGGACGCGCAGAAGCGCGCGTACAGCCAGGGCCAGGGCTGGATCGTGAGTGGCCTCTTCCGCCACCCCACTCGGGGGGCGGGGCGTTCTGAGCGCGTCGGGTACTGACGGGCGGGTTGCGATGCAGTTCTGGAACTTCAAGGTCGAGCAGTCGGAGACGGCGGGGAACCTCTCGCGACAATGGTAGGTCGACCATCACGCTCTCTGTGACGGCCCGGAGAACTGATCGTGGACGCAGGTCGTACATCGAGGGCGTGAACCTGGGCTACCTCACCAAGGACCCGGCGGACTATAACAACGCGAGCGTGTGCGCGCCGTACCTGACCTCGTCCTGAGCCCCGAGCATCTCGCGTCGGGTGCTGCACCCGCATCTGGCCTGCTCGCACTCAGTCTGAAGGTGGTATGATAAACGGGCCGGAGATCAGCGACTTAAGGGGTAATATGAGGACCCGAAGCCATTAAGTTATACATGCATAATGTACATCGTGCGGATGCGTCTGTGTAGTTGTATACAGGATGTATCAGTTGAAGGCGTCGGCGATGGCGAGGATGCTGTTGTTGTCGAGGAGGCTCCACGGTGCCTTCTCCGCGCCCATCTTCTGCACGCGTTCCGCCGGGATGCCTTCCGTGCCCTTCTCGCCAACGGCACGCAGCGCCTTCGCAAGCTTCGGTACCTACGGCGTGTCGTGAGCACCAGAACTATGGCGGAGACGGTGGAGAGCGTACCGGCATGTACAGGCTGGGGATGAACCTCGACATCGCCTTGATTACAGGGCTGTCCACGGTCAGGATCAGTCGATGCAGAACCAGCACGGCGCGGACAGTCGAACGCTGCGACGTACAAACTGACTGTCTCGACGACCCTGTGGGTCGGACGCTCCGCGTCACCAAGCGCTCCCGGCCGGAAGACGATCGTGTCGTTGTACCCCAGATCCGCGAGAGCCAGTTCAGTCAGGCCCTTGCTCCTACAGCAGTCAGAAATACAAGCACAGGGGTCAGCGCGGACGCACGACCGGTGGACGAGACGGACCTCATGTAGGGAAAGTACGAGTCGGGGTTGGCGCCCCCGCTCGAGAGGTAGATGAGGCGTTGTTTCTGTGCAGGGTCATCCGACTTGGCCAGGCGGGCGGCGTTCACGACGTATCTGCGATTCGTTCGGGGGCACACGGTGTGTATAAGTGCGAGCGACGACGAGATGCGCGGGAAGGGCGCGTCACGTACTCTCGGTCGATCTTCTCGAACGCCTCCAAGCTGCCTGCGGCCTTGCGGGTCGTCCCAAGCCTGCAAACACGCCCACGTACGTTCAGAGGACACTCCCACTCGCAGGAGAGGAAACACGGTACGTTATGAAGATGACGTCCCACTTCTTGTCCTTCAGCCCCGCGTCCTCGAGCTTTTCAAAGTCGATCGTCTTCTGCTCGAGTTTGTCGTTGCCCGCAGTGATCTTCTCTGGGGCCGTGACGCGCCTGCCGTACTCGGACACGCTCGAATACTGGGGCGACGCGAGCAGCTCCTGGAGGAGAACCTTGCCTGTGGCGCCAGTGGCGCCGAGGATGAGTGCGGTGAGACCTGGGTCGAACCCACGGCATCAGCGCCGGCGACGAGTGCAGCAAGCCAGACGGGACTGGCTCACCTGTCATTGTAGGTAGGTTTGCTTGTCAGTGCAGGAGAGTGAGATGCGCCGCTCTCCTGCGCGACGGTAGGTAGCGTTGGTGGCAGCCGAGGCGTGCGTCAGTATGCGGCTTCGTGGCGCATCTTCGCATGGCTGACAGAGCATCCCGCGTCATGACAGAGCCATCGAGCACGACCTCCAGTCGCGTGGTGCACGGAGCACTCGTTATTCTACGCCGCGCACTGACAAACGCAAGTTCAGCCCGATTAATAAATCATATTGTAGAAACAACGTCAAGGAACGTTGGGTAGTGATGTGCTCGACCAAAACATTCTCTCCAACTACATTCCCATCTCAAGCCTGCACCCAGCCCTTGTTGCCCGGAAACACAGTGCCCTCCCGGAACTTCCCAACAAGCCCGGTCATCTCCGCGGGGCCTGTACTCGCCGTACTCGTCGAGTTCGTGCCCATGGCGCTGCTCTGATCCACGAGCATCCTGTACCGGGCGACGATAGAAGAAGAGTCGGTAGCCGTCGCCGAGCTGGAGGAGTCCGTCCCAGAGGCGGTCGCACTGCTAGAGTCCGTCGTCGAAACAGCCACACTGCTAGAGTCGGTCACGGAGGCGGTCGCGCTGTTCGAGTCAGTCGCGGAGGCAGTCGCGCTGCTTGAGTCCGACGCAGAGGTAGTCGCGCTGCTTGAGTCCGACGCAGAGGTAGTCGTAGTCGTGCTGCTCGAGGTTGACGAAGAGGCAGCTGCGCTGTTTGAGCCCGTCGTCGACACCGTCGAGGCGCTTGAGCCCAATACCGACACACCGAGGGACACCGAGATCGACGCGATAGGCTCGTACACCTCCACGGCGAGACTAGGGTCCTGAGCTGAAGTAGTCGCAGAGCTCATAGCCGCGGAGTCCGTCGACGTTGCCGTGGCCGTGACAACCCTAAGCACAGTGGGAGTGGCTGTATCACTTGAAGACGAGGTAGCCACAGACGAAGACACCGACGCGACCTTAGCCGCTGGACTAGAGAAGACACCCATCGACGCGGTAGCCGTTGAAGACGTTGAGTTTGAGCCGTCCATCCCAGAGTCGTCCGCAGAGTCGTCTACAGAAGAGGAGTCGTCATCGTCGTCATCGTCCGAGCCATCGCCGTCATCGTCGCCCAAGTCATCACCAGAGTCCTCGTCGCCAGAGTCGTCGCCAGCATCGCCGTAATCACCGTCGCCATCATCATCATCCGTCGAGGCTGGCGCCACCGTTCTGAGAGGGCCCGAGACCGCCGGCGCAACCATCGGCGCCGCAGGCGTGAACACGAGCGTGACGTTCTTCGCCTGGGAAATCGGGTTCACGTCATAGATCTTCGCCGAAGACATGCGAGACGGTGGCGTCGTCGCCTCCGTCCAGTCTTCCTCCAAGTTCTTCACGATGTCCTGAGCCAGGTTCGTCCCTGTGGGCGCCGCGCTCGTCGTTGTCGTCGCAGAAGCGGTGGAACCGGAGGCTGAAGAAGTCGAGCTACTAGACATCGCCGTTGGGTTGTTTGAACCAGAGATACTGCCATCTGAGTCTAAGGCCGAGCCATTGACAGACCACATCGGTCGGAGGACGCCGGTAGCTGGCTCGTAAGCAAAGATCTGACTCTTGTGCTCTCCACCAGCGGTGTTGTTGGCCATGCACTCCTCGACAGTCAGGGGAGACGGTGCCGGCGGGTTCGGGTCGAACGTAGCACAATACGAGTCCATCTGAGCAGTCGCAGCATCGAACACAGGGATTTGCATCACAACCGCGATAAAAGACGGATCGGTGGTTGTCGAGTTGTCAGAAGAGGTAGAGTCTCCGGACGACGTCGAGTTGCCTGCATCCGGAGTAGCCACGAGGTACATCTGAGTGTGGGCTGAACCAGAAGCGTTCAAGACGAAGCTGGACGCAGTCGAGTTGCCACCAGTAGTTGTACTATTGGTCGGCGCTGACAGGACCAAGGAAGCGATCTTCAGTGCGTTCTCTGAGCTAGGATCCTCGCTCTGAATGAAGTGTCGTTACGAAATATGCCTCGACCAAAGATAGAAGCACTCACCATGATATCGATTGTCCCTGGTACGCCAACCGTCTGTTGCCCATCACGACCCATAATATGTGCAGCTATGGACGGCGAGCCATTGTTGCCCGAGACGTAGACAGAGGGATCAACGTCAGCTCTCCGGTGGTGGACGTCAACGTGATCATCGTCGCCATTGACCACAACCTTCTGCCGACCATGACGGTCGTCGTGATCGTGGGGCGAACGGGGGACGTGTACATTGTCGTTGCTCCCGTTGACTACGACTGCGTCATGACGGTCGCGGTCATGGTCATGATGATGTCGTGGCGAACGACGCGCATGGACGGAGCGCCGAACATGGACGTGGTCATCATGTCCGTTAACGACAACCTTGTCGCGGTGACGGTCATGCGGGGAACGACGACCAAGGCCCTGGTCTGGAAGAAGGTGAGGAAGCGCGCCGCCTTCAACATGGGCGATATCATCGGGCGAGCGACTACGGAGACGGGAATTGACCGTACGACGATGCACATCGTCGTGATCTCCGTTGACGATGACTTCGCCGTGATGACGATCGTGGTCGTGGTCGTGACGCTTGCCAGGGGTACGCGTTACGTCGATGTTGTGCTTGACAGAGTCGTCGCGACTTGCGAGCCAGGCGAGTCCGACATGTTGAGCAGAGTCAGACTCATCCCATACGCCGCGCTGGGCGTTCAGAATGTCAGTACTACTGCGACTAGATGATACAGGTTGGCACACCTTGTCCTTGTGATGAGTTCCCGCATCACCCGCGACGTCCTGCGAGTTCTTCTCGTTACTTGAGTGAGGTACTGGCAAAGGAAGGACCGGCTGCTGCTCCCTCTGTCCCTTCCCGGTTTTGCTATCCTCCGCACTCGTCGACCGAGATTGGTCGGCGGATTCGGTCTGCGTCAAGGTATGACCATGGGCCGAGTGATGAGCGTCCGCGGTGCTCGCGCTCGGTTCAGCTTCCTTGTAGTCCACGGGCACTACGGCGCCCTCGACAGATGTCGGAATGATCGACACCGCCGCGATAGTAGTGAGGGCAGCCAGGAGGGTGAAGGGACGCTTAAGGACAACCATGGTGGAGGGCTAAGACTGATGTGGGCAAGGAATGAGATGAAGTGTGCAGAGAGAATGTGCGATCCGGTCGCGTTAGAAGTGCGATAGCAATACGACAGCAAGACCACCTGGGTCTGAAAGAGTAGCGGGGGTGGAGGAGAAGGCAAGAGGGCGGGCAGAATACGAACCACCGACTTCGTCTTATATACCGCGCGACGCCTGTCAGCCGCCGTCACCAAGCGTGCGGTGCGCGTGCGTCATGCCCGGCGTCGGCGGCGCGCTGTCCAACTTGCTGTCATCCTCGCCGGAGCGCGTCCGCCGGCCACCATCCAAATCGGGACCGTGACCGCGCGACGCACGTGTTCAGCCCGACGCGCCATCCTCCAGGGCCCATGCCCGCGGGTCGCGCCAAATGCACAACTGCGTCCTGTGTCCTTTCAGTCAGTCTACAACAGATGTCCCCTTCGGGGTGACATACGAAAAAATTGGAATGATACAGAGAAGATTAGCATGGCCCTGCACAAGGATGACACGCTTTCCCGGAGTGGTAGACCTACGGGTCTCAATATTTATTTTCTTGGCGCTGGCTTTGAAGTTACCCGTTTCTCTGACCTCAGAGTACAACACTCAGCACGCAGAGAGGTGGACGTCATCTTTCTTCTGATGTCATCCTACCTACTCAATACCTACTACACAATGTCGAGCAGACGCGAGTGACATGACTCGCCCCTCCCAGTGGTCATCTCAAATGCAAGCATCACTCTTTTGGTGCAAGAGGTAAGTGGCCACCGGCTTGCAAACTCGACGGGCCTAAGCATACTGTATCGGGCCGGGATCTCGGCCGGACATGGTACTCGGTCAGTCGAGTGCTGTAGGCTCAGTTCCCAGTCTTGTAACAAATTACACATACCAGTTGACTCTAAAAATTCTTCTCTACCTGCTGATATGTTTTTCTTATGATTAACTTGAGGAATGAGCCCACAGCACTCGACTGACCGAGTACCATGTCCGGCCGAGATCCGCCGATACAGTACCGTTCTGGACCACATGTTTTCGTTGATGACTTCGCTTGTAGACGCAAGCCGAGACCTTCGCATGCGTTCGACAGGACAATGAAACAACGCCTTGACTTGCCATTCTGATCTAGCATTGTTGCCCATGGCAGCCGTGCCACCAGCTTCCTTCCACAAAGGCGTCGCTCCAGTGCGATCATATGGAGCATATGGAGCAGATTTGTCCTACAAGACCTACCGTCTACGCAGCCTCCCACTGATATACCTGCGCTGATGTTCGCATTGGCAGGTTAGGAGGGGCTTCTCGGACAGCACATGGACGAACTCTACGATGGCCTGACACCGCGCCTCCGGCACCCCGCACTTCAACTTACCATTCTTGATGGTCCACAGAGCAAGAACGCTTGACAGTCCCTATCTCCGACAACGGAACATAAGGAACAGCACGCTTTGGCCGGCAGGCTGTGCCACACGAGGAGTCGACCAGGACCCACAATTGCCATATCTGGCGACTTGTATTGTCTGCACCTTCGCAGAACTGCGTGGCGGCGGTGGATCATTCCCTAGAAAGGCAGTCGCCCCTCTCTCCGCTTAGTGAGGAAGGCAACGTGTGCGAAAGCCCAGCCTCGAGGCTAAAGATACGTTTCCTCACAGTGCCCCTTTTATTCATCTTAACGGCGGCGACGGGCCACAGCGGACGCCACTCACCCGGGTTCTTTCTTTATAAACCCACTCTGAGCGAACGAAGATGGGACAGATCCCTCTACAGTCGCGTCCTCTTTTCCCTCCTATACTTGCGCGGAATGGCTAAGAAGCGCTTGGTGGCGAAGGGTGTACCCTCCGAGTCGCGGAAGGGCAAAGGCAGTGACAGTTTCTACGCCAGATTCAACAAGTCCGTTACGGAAGATTTGGGCGGCGTGCGTCTTTGCTCTCTTCCGCATGCATGTGGCGTCTGACCTGTCTCCTCTTAGACTGTGATATGGGGAGCACGCTTCGGGCCCGACCCTCGACGGCA